>NC_084564.2:19630000-19932500 GCF_033978685.3 Nerophis lumbriciformis
GAGAAACATAAGCATTCAGATTATGCAAATAAAATAAACAACTTAATGTATCCTAATTGGGAAAGGTAGGTTTCTTTTGAAGGTGCGTGTTCATTTCCATATCAATGGTGTCTCTTGTGAAAGAGTAAAAAAAACAAACCTGTAGAGGCAGACAGTGAACGTGCAAGCTGGCGAATGAGTTTTGCAGTTTTTTGAAACAGATGATGGCTATATTTTGCAGCTGCTGAAACACTATTCTGGTCATTTGCTACAATATATATGGCAAATTATTTATGGTGTAAAACGGTGTCTTACCTACTATACTTTATTTCATGACTTATTTAAAGAAATACAATTACTGCACATATATATGTGCAGAGGCAAATATTTGCTCGCCACAGCCTCAGCATAATACCACATTACCTTTTGCCATCTGTGGTTGCTGTGGTGTTGTGTTACAGCATCAAGAACGGTGGATTAGTCATTCGAGTAAAGAGCTGGTTTCACTGTTGATGCTTGTGCTGCCATCTGTTTCAAATGTGCACTGTCTTTTGCTCTCTGTGTTCAACACTTCTAATATAATAACAAGGGACTGTACTTGGATGGGGATGAAGAGCAGTCCAACAACAGACAAACATTGCTGTTGTTCCGCCAAACAGGACTGTGTGTGTGTGTGGTTGTGTGTTTGCAAGTGGGGGTGGTTATAATGTGCAGGGAAAACTGATTTTTTATTTTTTTTGCCCCTCGGCTGTGCAGATGTTCGGCACTCGCTCAGCTGCCCCAAAGCTCAAGAGAAGAAAGTGGTCCAGCCAAATGCGCTCTTGTGAGAATTTAGTAGGATATGGTCCAAAAAAGGCATGAACGCCACTGCCTATTCTACGGCAGGGAAGCACAAAATAACTGCAAACGAGCAAAAAGGGACATGCAAAAAAAAAAGAAGCTCACTAATAAAAAGAAAATCTAAATAAATGTAAAAAAAAAAAGATTTTTCAACAAATGAGTTTATTGAAAAAAAAAGTGTTTTGTTACATCATTTTTTTATGTAAATTGTAATAACTTAACATCCTAAAACAACCTGTTCAAATTCGAACATAATGAAATTATTTTATTTTATTCACTTATTTTTTTAACATATTTATACAAATAAATTAGTTTAGATATATATTTGTTCTTTTTTTTTTTTACAAATTCAAAACTAATTAAATAAAGTATATTTTCAGGATCCAAATTTTAAAATATATTTGTATACACATGATTCTATATATTCATTTGTACTTATTTAAACTCTTGTATTTTACTTTCGATATTAATAACTTATTTCGGAAGCCTTACTGGGTTCTTAGATCATATATTAAAGATATTAAGGGCTGGAATCCATCATGCAATGGCTATATATATATATATATATATATATATATATATATATATATATATATATATATATATATATATATATATATATATATATATGTATATATATATATATATATATTTTATTTTTTTTATTTTTTTTGTCAACATGGCTAAAATTAATACATTTTGTAAGAAAAATGAAGTATTTTTTTAATGAATATTATTTCCAGGCTTTCCCATGCTTGCGTCTGACACCTGTAGTGTAGATACAGTAGATAGCTTGATGTAGATACATTGTTTTGTTTCCATGAGGGGAAATAAGCAGCATTGTTTTGGGGGCATACTTTTCATAGTGATTAAATAACCATCCATCCATTTTTTTTTTTTACTGCTTGCCACTTTCTGCTTCCTATCCCAGCTGCACTTGGACGGAAGGCGGGGCACACCCTGGACAAGTCACCATCCTAATCGCAGGTGAATTAATAATACATAAAAAAAAAAAATTAAAAGTGAAACTAGTTGTTATGGGCAGGGCTTAACAATTGCTTTTGCAATTTAATCGCAATGGGATAAAATGAGAGAAGTCAACATTGCGTTGTTTCGTGCGGTTAATTACCTGAATGTGTCAATCCAATTGTGAAAAGAAGAATTTAATTTTGTGTCAATGTGTTATGGTTGCAATTGAAGCGACGATGAACCATTCCATTAACAAACAAAAGCTGTGGCAACTCGCCCGCCGTGCCGTCTGCACACATTAGCGCTCTGACTGCAGCTACAGTAGCGAGCATGCAGCATTGATTACTAGCTAACTTGACACCGCCACCAGCAGGTATGTTAATTTAAGCGATGGTCTAATAAAGATGATCGCTAACGTTGTTAAAGCCTAACATTGAGGGCATTAACTGCAGAGTGATACATGCTTCAAAATCTCTAATACATCCAAAAAAAGTCACTAGATTTGTCGCGAGTTGCTTTTGAGGGTGGAAAAAAGTCCCTATGGTGAGACGGAAAGTTGCTATAATTAGGAAGATTGGCAACATTGCACAAGTCAGGTAACAGCTCGAAGACAAACACACTTCCGGCCTTCACAATAAAAGCGATGTGCTGACAATACTGTAAGTTTATAATTATGTATAATAAATATGTATTATGTATAATAAATATGATATTGTATGTTACAATACAAATGATTTATTGCTTGTGTTGCACATTATAATACAAATAATGTATTGCCTGTGTTTTCTTGAAAAATACATGAAAATTAGACAATTAAAATAATCACAATTAGAGTATTTTCCAAAAATAGTTTAGCCCTAGTTATCGGGAGCCACCACGTATTGCATGAGGCGTCCTCTAATTGCTTATGACAGGGCTGTCAAACTCATTTTAGATTGGGGGCCACAGGGAGAAAAACCTACTAAAATCACGGCACGATAACTTAAAAATAAAGACAACTTCATAAAACATAAATAAGCACATTCTGAAATTGTACAAATCATAATGTTGTTGTTGTTTTTTGTTGTTGTTTTTTTTTACAAATACCTGTTGCGGTTAATAGTATATATACTTTATTTGTCGTTATTTATCTTTACTGAATAAATTATGTGATATTGTTCATCAGTCAACTCATTGGTGTTCATTTTCAATGCATCAAGATAATATTTTTTTAATCAAAATCAAATTACAGTATGTTGTTTATGTATTTTGATAATTGTACTACCAACATCATGTGGGTTTTTTTGTACATATCTAGCATCATCTACAAAGATACGAATAATTGCTATTGCGACATTCAGAACAGCTGTTTATTTAATTCAAAAATTTCAGGTTAATTTTTATACTTATCAAACTCATCCCGCGGACCGGATAAAACCTGTCCACGGGCCTGATCTTGCCCTCGGGCCATACATTTGTCACTCCTGGCTTATGATATAATGTGAAGTGTGAAGTGAATTATATTTATATACCGCTTTTCTCTAGGGACTCAAAGTGCTTTACATAGTGAAACCCAATATCTAAGTTACATTTAAACCAGTGTGGGTGGCACTGGGAGCAGGTGGATAAAGTGTCTTGCTCATGGACACAATGGCAGTGACGAGGATGGCGAAAGCGGGGATCGAACCTGGAACCCTCAAGTTACCAACCAAGCTATACCGCCCCTATATGAATTAGACTATTTAAAAGAAGAACAATAATAAACAATATCTTCCTCAACATGAAAACAAATGTTTTCATTCCATTTGGACATAGTGAGAAATAAAGAAAAAACTCAATACATTCACACTAAACTCCTACTAAAAAAAAAAAAAAAAAAGGTCAGAAAATGGATTGTAAAAAGTTGCTCCCAGCATTGATTCCACCTCGACAGTGCCAGGTCAGAAATAAAAGCACCATTTACCCTGCAAACCACAATAAACAATTATGTTCCTTTTGCTAACGATCAGCTAAGTGTATGTGTGTGTTTTCTCTCTCCGTTAGTCCATTTCCAATGACTACAGGCACCTATTACAGGGCCAAGTGGGTGTGTGTGTCAAAGCAATCTGCGCTCGGCGCTGCAATGTCAGTCGCCCCGTTGGGTGTTTTTAGCCATGCAAGTGGTTAATTGCGTGGATAAAAATGTGGGCAGAGGGACTCTCAAAAGGCGAAAAATGACAGATGCGGTGCTGGAGAGGACTGTCATAAAGAAAAAAAAATCCAGCCAGAAGCTGAAGAGCAGCAAGGCAGACATTAAAGAGCAGAGGAGGTGTTGGGAATGGCAAGGCTCTTATTTTTTTTTTTTCTTCTTATTTTTTTTGCTAACACACAGTGATATTAAAGCCAATTCACAACACATTGTCACAAAGCGCGGTACTTTTCAGTCATGCCAAGCCTTTTTTTCCCCCTCCTGGTCCAGCTGCCAAGAGACTTCTGAGGACATAAATGCACATTACCATCAATCCAGGCACTAATTAATCTTCCCTTCAAATGACTGAAGCACACTAACTGACCCATAAAAAGACCTATCAAGAAGAGGTGGTGCCATAATTACTGTTTTGAAGTCCCTCTATTGCCACACGTTGAACCTGCAGTCGACACTATATCAATGAAACTTTACTTGAGAGTAGCCAGTGTGCAGCTTGTATAACAGGATAGATCTAACATTGTGGCTGCTGGCGGTTCAACATGAATTGGAGCATGGTATACTGGTCTGCATTGCAGTTTTTCAACATGATGATGAGCCCAAAGACACCTCCAAGGTGATCAAATGTATTGCTAAAGAAGCTGAAGGTGATGGAGTGAACTAGAAGGAGAAGGAAGGAAGGTGTCATAACATCCACCAGTAGGGATCAGTTCTAAAGGTACCGACAAAGGTTTGTCGCAACCACAGAGTACTGGTTCACATCAAATCAAACAGTGCCTTATTTCGATACCTTTGCTGCATGTGCCACAAAGTGAACTACTCCATGACTTTAGCTCTCGGCGTCTTCTGTTTGTTTGATATTGTCATTACTGCCACAAGTGGTGGAAAAGTGTATCACAACTAGGGTTGTACGGTATACCGGTGTTAGTATAGTACCGCAATACTAATGAATCATATTTGGTACTATAACGCCTCTGAAAAGTACCAAAATGTAAACAAATGCCATTGGTGGATCTATACCTAACATCCACTGTAATGATACCAAGTATAGGAGCGTATCTAGTCAATACTACTATGATTACGTCAATATTTTTTGACATCACAACATCTTTTTTTTTTTTTTAATTTATATTATATTTATAAACTCAGGAAATATGTCCATGGACACATGAGGACTTTGCATATGACCAATGTATGATCCTGTAACGACTTGGTATCGGATTGATAACCAAATTTGTGGTATCATCCAAAACTAATGTAAAGTATCAAACAACAGAAGAATAAGTGATTATTACATTTTAACTGAAGTTTAGATAGAACATGTTAAAAGAGAAAGTAAGCAGATATTAACAGTAAATGAACAAGTGGATTAATAATTAATATTCTACCACTTGTCCTTAATAATGTTGACAAAATAATAGAATGATAAATGACACAATATGCTACTGCATATGTCAGCAGACTAATTAGGAGTCTTTGTTTGTTTACTTACCAATAAAAGATAAGTTGTCTAGAATGTTCACTATTTTATTTAAGGACTAAATTACAAAGCCAATAATGCAATTTTTTGTGGTCCCCTTTATTTAGAAAAGTACCGAAAAGTATCGAATTAATTTTGGTACCGGTACCAAAACATTGGTATCGGGACAACATTAGTGCCTTATTTCGATACCTTTTGCTGCATGTGCCATAAAGTGAACTTCTCCATGACTTTAGCTCTCGACTTCTTCCGTTTGTTTGATATTGTCAATACTGCCACAAGTGGTGGAAAAGTGTATCACAACTAGAGTTGTACGGTATACCGGTGTTAGTATAGTACCGCGATACTAATGAATCATATTCGGTACTATACCGCCTCTGAAAAGTACCGGTCCCCCTCCCCCCCACCCCTCCCACAACATCTTCTTTCGTTTTTTTAAAATGTATATTATGCCCGAATGCAGCTGAGATAGGATCCAGCACCCCCCACTACCTTGAAAGGGACAAGCAGTAGAAAATGGATGGATGGATGTTTGTGAACCCAATAAATATGTCCCTGGACACATGAGGAGTTGGAATATGACCAATGTATGATCCTGTATCGACTTGGTATCAGATTGATACCAAAATTTGTGGTATCATCCAAAACTAATGTAAAGTATCAAACAACAGAAGAATAAGTGATTATTACATTTTAACAGAAATGTAGATAGAACATGTTAAAAGAGAAAGTGAGCAAATATTAACAGTAAATGAACAAGTATATTAATAATTCATTGTCTACCTCTTGTCCTTAATCATTTTGACAAAATAATAAAATGAAAAATGACACAGTATGTTACTGTTAAAAAAAAGTTAAAGTACCACTGATAGTCACACACACACTAGGTGTGGTAAAATTACTCTCTGCATTTGACCCGTCCCCTTGTTCCACACCCTGGGAGGTGAGGGGAGCAGTGAGCAGCAGCGGTGGCCGCGCTCGGGAATCATATTGGTGATTTAACCCCCAATTCCAACCCTTGATGCTGAGTGGCAAGCAGGGAGGTAAAGGGTCCCATTTTTATAGTCTTTGGTATGACTACATATGTCATCAGCTAAATTAGGAGTCTTTGTTTCCTTACTTACTAATAAAAGACAAGTTGTCTTGTCACTATTTTGTTTAAGGACCAACTTGCAATAAGAAGCATATGTTTGATGTTAAAATAAAGCCGATAATGCCATTTTTTGTTTTATTTAGCAAAGTACCAAAAAGTATCAAAATAATTTTGGTACCGGTACCAAAACATTGGTATCGGGACAACACTAATCACAACTAAGTAGCGCTGCGGCCCATACGAACCACAGCTGAGAAACAGATATTTTTCGACGGCCCACTAGTTGACGCTCTCGGCCCGGCCTTATGGTTAAGAAACACCACTCCAGAGTACATCCAAGTTTACTTCCGCAAATATTATTCCTTGAGAATAATAACATTCTTCCTGCAATGTGCGTGGTGTACTGATGTACGGAAAAACATTTTGAGAGACACAGTTGTCAACAGTCTAGAAGGAAGTTTTTTTTTTCTTGAACCTTCGACCTTTAATACTTGACAGACATCGGCTTAATAAAAAGTCATTTTTCCGCATTAATGTATGAATGCATGAGTTGCGGAGCGGGCGAGGCACTGTGGAGGCGTCGTGCGACAGCGCATCAATAATCTAGAGTGTTGATTCTTCGCGATCATCAAAAGAAGACGAGCTGGAGCAGCGGGGTCACAGGGACGGATGGAAGGAGGTCTATACAGTTTGATAGGTGTACCAAGAAAGTGAATAGCAGATGGTGTTGTGGGAACAATCCGCCAACATCACTCTCTTTTTCTTTTCTTTTTTTTTTTTTTGCTGTATGTGGCGCCAACATGGATTGTTGTCCTTACAGCTCGGTCTGCAGCCTCTCCAGGTCACTGCAGACAGCTGTTCTCAAGTAGGATCAGACTCAGACATGAGGGTGCTTGGTGGAGCTGTTTGCAGACCATCTGCTTGTGGCTCGCCGTCCTAACAATAAGAGCCCCGCACTGTCGCCCGGCTGGCTGACTTCAGTAGGACCACGCCGACTGGTAGCTACGGGGTGTTTGGTGATCACGAGGCGCTGGACCAAAAGAACTACACATTGCTGCTGGACTTGATTTTTGACCACAGAAGCGATATCAATCCAAAATGGCACAGACAAAACTGTGCATTTACTACATATTTTCTTGATTTTTTGTGCATATCTCCTCAAATAGTGACCTATACTCTAATGTATCGATGTGTTTGTTGTCTCCTTGAGATACGACCCAGGAATGACACCAGTTCTGTTCAAAACTTGGGAGACAAACATTCTTGCAGGAAATTCCTAAAAACATTAAAGTATAACTGTTCTATAGAGGAATTTGTACCACTGTGAACACATTACTCAGTGGCCTAGTGGTTAGAGTGTCCGCCCTGAGATCGGAAGGTTGTGAGTTCAAACCCCTGCCGAGTCATACCAAAGACTATAAAAATGGGACCCATTACCTTGGCACTCAGCATCAAGGGTTGGAATTGGGGAGGGGTTTAAATCACCAAAAATGATTCCCGGGCGCGGCTTCCGCTGCTGCTCACTGCTCCCCTCACCTCCCAGGGGGTGATCAAGGGTGATGGGTCAAATGCAGAGAATCATTTTGCCACACCTAGTGTGTGTGTGACAATCATTGGTACTTTAACTTTTTAACTTTAACTTTATTAACAGATTCCCACTTTTAAATTTTAATCTTGCTAAGTGAATTTTTTGTGAAGTGAATTTATATTTATATAGCGCTTTTCTCTAGTGACTCAAAGCGCTTTACATAGTGAAACCCAATATCTGAGTTACATATAAACCAGTGTGGGTGGCACTGGGAGCAGGTGGGTGAAGTGTCTTGCCCAAGGACACAACGGCAGTGACGAGGATGGCAGAAGCGGGAATCAAACCTGGAACCCTCAAGTTGCTGGCACGACCTCTCTGCCAACCGAGCTATGCCGCCCCTAACACAGCGCCTCAAGTGTTATCTTTTTTTTGTAAACTGAATTTATTAGGAAAAACTTTAAAAAAAAAAGAAGTATTTTCTGACTTGCTAACAAACATAGAACACTGGGGTCCAAACTTGTGATTTACATCAGTGGTCCCCAACCACCGTTACCGGATCAATTGGTACCGGGCCGCACAAGAAATAAAAAAATAAAAAACATTTTTTTTTTTTCTTTTTTTTTTTTTTTTTTTAAATTAAATCAACATAAAAAACACAAGATACACTTACAATTATTGCACCAACCCAAAAAACCTCCCTCCACCATTTACACTCATTCACACAAAAGGGTTGTTTCTTTCTGTTATTAATATTTCTGGTTCCTACATTATAGAACAATATAGATCAATACTCTCCCTTAGAGATAGGGTGAGAAGCTCTGTCATCCGGGGGGAGCTCAATGTAAAGCCGCTGTTCCGCCACATCAAGAGGAGCCAGATGAGGTGGTTCGGGCATCTGGTCAGGATGCCACCCGAACGCCTCCCTAGGGAGGTGTTTAGGGCACGTCCGACCGGTAGGAGGCCACGGGGAAGACCCAGGACACGTTGGGAAGACTATATATCCCGGCTGGCCTGGGAACGCCTCGGGATCCCCCGGGAGGAGCTGGACGAAGTGGCTGGGGAGAGGGAAGTCTGGGCTTCCCTGCTTAGGCTGCTGCCCCCGCGACCCGACCTCGGATAAGCGGAAGAAGATGGATGGATGAATGGATAGATCAATACAGTCTGCAGGGATACAGTCCGCAAGCACACATGATTGTATTTTTTTTATGAACAAAAAAAAAATTTAAAAAATAAATAAATACCTCCCACTCCCCGGTCCGTGGGACAAATTTTCAAGCGTGATTTACGTAACTAAGATGTTCCTCAAGGCACCTCTTTAGGTCCTCTCTTTTTTAGCAGTTACACATTTTTTTCATAATGCGGTTTATGTACAGTAGGGAAGAGATTCATAATGCCCCATATCTGGGTGGATCTCGCGTGAGAGGAAGAGGGTGGCGGTTTAATCCTTTTGCAATGCAGTCTACCGAAAATGATGGAAGAACACCACTCAAGTCAAAGGACTCAAACTTCAGTAAGCAACTTCATTGACAACCCTGCTATTTTAGGGTCCTTTAAGTTACCAATTCTCTTCTCCTTGGCAGACAATTACAAACTATTGTTTTTACTACAGTAGGGAAGAGATTCATATGGCCCCATTCTTGGGTGGATCTCGTGTCAGAGGAAGGTGGGGGTTAATCATTTTGCAATGCAGTCTCCTGAAAATGATGGAAATCACTACTCTACATCGCAATTAATGATGTGGTCAAAGTTGGAATACACAAAATATATTTTAAGATATTTAACACTCTACTGCCTTCTAGTGGCTAAAGTGGATAGTGCACACCTCACATTTTTCACATTTCATGTGTCAGAGAAGCAACATTGGGTCGTTTGAATCCCCTTCCTACTGTAACTAAGATGTTCCTGTTTCGTCTTTACTTCAGATGCAGTCAGTAGTCTTTAGTTATAATAGTAGTGTTTCTCAAAGTTCCATTTGAGCTATTCAACTGGTGGCCAACGAATTCAGTTCTTTTTGGCAGCAGATTCTTAAAAAACACTAGAGTGCTGTCGGAGAGATGATCTTTGACTAGCTTTTTTGCAGAATGTCCTTAAAACAGCAGAGCGCTCCTGTAACTCTTACAAAATAAATAGAGCAAAACCAAAAGTCCACTGTAGAGGACATTGGTTATCTGGAACATACAACATAAGACTAAAAGTGAAGAGAGAAGTCCAGCCCCCCGGTCCTTAACTTTCTGGAAATGCGGCCCCAAAACCAGCCTCGTTCAAAGGTGTCAAACGTACGGCCCGCTTTTTTGACCTTGGAACCAGACTTTTCCAAATATTAACACTGAATTAGTAATCGTACTATGGATTGTAATCATATTTAAAATCAATAATTATACCTAACCTGCTTACAGTTTACAACCTTGTCAAATGATATGAACCCATGTGTTAATCACACATATATTTTTATTTATCTAACACAGGCTGATTAGAAAACTAAGTACTAACTAAATATACTGCATAAGAAGGGACTCAAATAACTCACAAAAAATATATTGATATACAATTATGTTGCGCTAAATTAAATAAAACCAGATTAATAATGTCTGTTTCTTTACTAAACCATCAAATTTAAGCGCAAATAAAAATACTGCTTCACTACTTTGGTCATATTTTTGCGCTTTTCTGTATGATTTTAGCTCCAGTCTTCTTCTGTTTGGTTGATATTGTCATTACTGCCACAAGTGGTGAAAACGTGTATCATTGAGTACCGCTGCAGCCCATACAGACGACAACTGAGAAATAGATATTATTTTGACCAAAAATAGTCCCCGGGCCGATGGCTAAGAAACACTGCTGTAAGCCAGTGATTTTCAACCACTGTGCCGCGGCACACTAGTATGCCGTGAGATATTGTCTGGTGTGCCGTGGGAAATTATGCAACTTCACCTAATTGGTCCAAAAAATATTTTTTGCAAATCAATAATCATAATAATGTGCCGTTGTCTAGTGCCTGTGCTGTGTAGAGCTTGGCAGGATCTTGTAATACTCCATAACAGTAGGTGGCAGCAGGTAGTTCATTGCTTTGTAGAAGTCGGAACGCGTCGAGGATGGTTTGTCGTGATCCCAATATGCAGAGCACAGCGGGAGACAGCGTGCAGGTAAAAAGGTATGTAACGCTTAAACCAAAAATTAACAAAAGGCAAGTCCCGTTAGGAAAAGGCACTGAAGAATAGGGATGGCTATGTAAAACAAAAGTAAAACTGAACTGGCTACAAAGTAAACAAAAACAGAATGCTGGACGACAGCAAAAACTTACAGCGTGTGGAGAAAAGACAGCGTCCACAAAGCACATCCGTACACGACATGACGATCAACAATGTCCCCGCATAGAAGGATAACGTACGCATAATTTCAATTGTCTTGATTGCGAAAACAAACCGGATGCGGGCAATAGCACTCAAAGGAAGGTGTGCAGCTGCTACTGGAGAACACCAACAAAACACAAAGGGTCACCAAAATAACAGCGCAAGACAGGAACTAAAGCATGACGCACAGGAAACAGTAACAAACTCAAAATAAGGCACGACAACCTGGTGGAGTTTCATTTTTTTAACCTTTTCTGCTGGTGGTGTGCCTCCGTATTTTTTCTATGAAAAAAATGTGCCTTGGCTCAAAAAAGGTTGAAAAACACTGCTGTAAGCAATAGACAAATGGGAGCACTTGAGTAAAAACACTACACGAGGAATAGAAAAATACAATATTTATGTGATTTTACCGGACAATAAAGCTAGAACCAAAATAATCATGTATTACAGTCACGGCTTTATCCTCGCACCAAGTCCCTTTGAAACAAATTTGCCGTCATCTGCTTGATTAAACAGGGAGAGCATGTGTAGTAATGTTGCTGACTCTGCTTAAAAAAAAAATAAAAATAAAAAAAACAATCCTCTCCGCAATCGCATGTGCATGCTCCTTATTAATTAGTCCCAACCATTGGCGCACGGCTCGGCTTGTTTGCAATACAAACGCCGGGAGTAGCCTGGCACCGCCTTCATCTCCATCTCTTCCCATGTGGGTCAATGCTCCGCGGGTGCAGCGGGACTAGAAATGTTGGAAGAATATTGATGAAGTCGTGGGCAAAACATGCGGCGTATCTGATCTGTACCTAATGAAGGGACCAGTGCGGAGGCACAGTGGGACGAGTCTCAGTGATTAGTGAAGTCTAAGGGGAATAAGTGAAGTCATGCATCAGGGAGTTATAGTCGCCCATCTGCTCTCAATAATTACCGCCGCTTAATTGACTGCTATGGACCGAGCTGAAGTCAGCAGTATATGTCCGGGATTTACAATCATACTTGTTGGCCTCTAAATCCTTCTCATTTCGGCAACATCCCCAGTACATTGTGTATTTAGATGCTAATGTGTTTAACCTCCGAGTCAGACCACGCCGGAGGCATACTTGCCAACCCTCCCGGATTTTCCGGGAGACTCCCGAAATTCAGCGCCTCTCCCGAAAACCTCCCGGGACAAATTTTCTCCCGAAACTCTCCCGAAATTCAGCCGGAGCTGGAGGCCACGCCCCCTCCAGCTCCATGCGGACCTGAGTGAGACAGCCTGTTTTCACGTCCGCTTTCCCACAATATAAACAGCGTGCCTGCCCAATCACGGTACAACTGTAGAATGATCGAGGGCGAGTTCTTGGTTTCTTATGTGGGTTTATTGTTAGGCAGTTTCATTAACGTCCTCCCAGCGCGGTAACAACACACAACAACAGCAGTCACGTTTTTGTCTACCGTAAAGCAGTTTGTCTGCCATAAACAGCAATGTTGTGACACTCTTAAACAGGACGATACTGTCATCTACTGTACATGCATATGTGACAATAACATATAGGGCTTTTATAGAGTGCAGTGCACAACTGCGCACACAACAAGGAGACGAAGCAGAAGAATGAGGAAGATACAGCCGTGGCGACGCCGACGCCGACGACGAGTAAGATGAAGAAATACGCTTGTAAGTTCCAAGCCGCAGCTGCAATTGGACCTGGATAGCCTACGGGAAGAAGAAGTGGACTACCAAGTGCTTGGCAGTGAAGATCTTCCTTAGGAAGCAAAGATTGACCGGTTTTGGGCCATGCTAGGGAGAGATGGGAGATTCCAGACTCTAGTGAATTTGATGAAAGCACTTTTGTGCGTGCCACACAGCAATGCATCATCAGAGAGGGTGTTCAGCATGGTTAGAAAAATAATGACAGAGAATAATTCAACCCTTAACTCAACAATGAGTAGATGAGTGTTATGTGTGTGTATATGTGTAAATAAATGAACACTGTAATTCAAGTATTTATTTATATATATATATACTTGACTTGGTGAATTCTAGCTGTAAATATACTCCTCCCCTCTTAACCACGCCCCCAACCACGCCCCACGCCCCACCTCGACCACGCCCTCTCACCCCCTCCCACCCCAACCTCCCGAAATCGGAGGTCTCAAGGTTTGCTAGTATGGCCGGAGGGGAGATACGGAACTGAGGTGAACGTGAATTGTGAGCACATGGAAGGAAGATGCCATTTTTGAATGCACTGTATATGTGAAATATTGACTCCAGATGCTTTAGGGACAAAGCCGAGGTGCGAAAGTTACAGTTTATTATGTTACAGTAGAGTTTGGAATGCTTATTTATTTGTGTGTGCATCGTCACATGATTTGCCACCGTGCAATGTTGCTCAACAAAGGCGGAGAAGGACGCCAGCTTGTAAATGTGGACGTTAATAATGCACGGTTTCAAAAGGCTTTTTATGGGAAAGCAAATGCAGTGTGTTTTAATGGCTACTGTTTTATTTATTTTCTTCAGAAATATAGTTGAAGCGTCATTTTAATGGAGGCTCGTCAGACATTTTATTAGGTACACCTGCACTATGCAATGACATTCCCAAATTTATGATCCTGCAAAAAATGTTGTAGGTCATAGACAACCACAATGTATCCGACCTGGCAATTTCTGTATTTTTAAATACGTAATTACTAAATTACAATTGGGGTAGAACAAGGGTTAGTGCATGTGCCGCACAATACGGAGGTTCAATCCCCGGGGTCTATCTGTGTGGAGTTTGGCTGTTCTCCCCGTGACTGCGTGGGTTCCCTCCGGGGACTCCGGCTTCCTCGCACTTCAAAAACATGCACCTTGGGATAGGTTGATTGGCAACACTAAATTGGCCCTATTGTGTGTTTGTGAGTATGAATGTTGTCTATCTGTGTTGGCCCTGCGATGAAGTGGCAACTTGTACAGGGTGTACACCGCCTTCCGCCCGAATGCAGCTGAGATAGGCTCCAGCACCCCCTGCGACCCCAAAAGGGACAAGGTTTATGTATTTTTTTTTTCAGGGTTAAGGTTAGGCATTTATGAGCCTAATTTAACAAAATAATACAGTTAAATACTATTAATCTGACAAAGTTACAGTGTAGTTCTGCAAATAATACTGAACTCGGCCTCAAGATGTTTGTTCTTTTAGCTTCATATGTTGCTTCCTGTTTGTTAAAGTTAAAGGGGAGCAGTGAGCAGCAGCGGTTGGCCGTGCTCGGGAATCATCTTAGTGATTTAACCCTCAAATGAATTAAGGGGCTGTTTGTTACATCTACACAGACGCCAAGAGGGTGCCAACTTTCCAATGTATTTTACACAGTATATCCCGCCCTGTTACAACTTCTCGTACATAATGACGTAAATATGTACCTACGTAACACATGCACGCGCATTAACTTTATATGTTGTTAGCTAATAACAGTAATTTAGCATAATAGTAATTTAATAGTAACATAAGCTAGCGGGTGGTGTTTTTACATTTTTTGCTTTGGAAAATGTTACTGTGACCAAGTTTCAAACAGCACCTTTAAGGAGCTTTTAACCCAGTTCAAGGCCACCCCTCGATTCTGTATTGTTCAAATTTGTTTGGATATCGTGACTATGTCAAACGCTTTTTGTTAGGTCTACAAACATTTCATGAACAAGTAAAATGACTCTTAGACAGCCAATACAGATACCAAGATTGGTTTTTGAATAATTTGTCAATAATTTGAGAAAATTGGAAGAAAGGAATAATAATACACAAACATCGTATTTTCCGGACTATAAGCCAACATTTTTTCCAACCCTTTGAATCCTGCGGCATATAAAAACGGTGCGGCAATTTTTCAAATATTTTTTTCCGCTAACGGCCATAATTTTTAGTTTTCACATTACACCAAGAGACACACTAAAATGATGTGTTATTGTTTGTCCTATGGCGCAGTCTTTTGGGCTAGTTTGCTCACTGCAAGTGCTGCTGGTTTAAGATCTACTTCCTGTTTTGTGCCTGGACCTGGAAGTATAACGGTCCATTGGGTTTCTGCTCGAAATGATTCTTCATGCATCACTCCAAGCAACGATTGTAAGTTTTACAATATAACTAAAACAATTCATACTTACTAAACCGTCCCATGCGTGATGTCTGTAGGAGTGTTCTAATGCATATTTGTACATGCTACTGTAATGTAATCAAGCTAGCGTCGTTAGCATTAGCAAATATGCTAACACATTTACAAAAGTCTGTGTTAGTACAGTATTATTAACTTACAATAACATAATTTTTGTATTGTTTCAGTTTCGTAAATTCACCAAACTGCCACTGTGAAGATATTGAGTTTTTTTAGCTGATTGGAGCGCTAGCTTCCGCAGCTAGCAGGTCCATGCAATTACTTCTGTTTTGTTTAATCAGCTGTTTTACTCCCGTGTTACAGACACCGTTTGAAAACAATTAAGGTATCGTATTTTTCGGACTATAAGTCGCAGTTTTTTTCATAGTTTGGCCGGGGGTGCAACTTATACTCAGGAGCGACTTATGTGTGAACTTTTTAACACATTACCGTAAAATATCAAATAATATTATTTAGCTCATTCACGTAAGAGACTAGGCATATAAGATTTCATGGGATTTAGCGATTAGGAGTGACAGATTGTTTGGTAAACGTATCGCATGTTCTATATGTTAGTTATTTGAATGACTCTTACCATAATATGTTACGTTAACATACCAGGCACGTTCTCAGTTGGTTATTTATGCCTCATATAACGTACACTTATTCAGCCTGTTGTTCACTATTCTTTATTTATTTTAAATTGCCTTTCAAATGTCTATTCTTGGTGTAGGGTTTTATCAAATTAATTTCCCCCAAAAAATGCGACTTATACCCCAGTGCGACTTATATATGTTTTTTTCCTTCTTTATTATGCATTTTCGGCAGGTGCGACTTATACTCCGGTGCGACTTATACTCCGAAAAATACGGTATGTACGTAAACATGTACAAAATATTTCATACCGGTATACATCCATGGCTTATAGTCTAGTGTGGCTAATATATGTGAAAATATTATATATTTTTCTAACATTTGGTGGGTGCGGCTTGAGTAACGGTGTGCTCTACAGCCCGGAAAGTACGGTAATATGGAAATTGATAATATATTGACATTTTTGTATCCCTCTCTCCCACTTTATCTCTGTATTTGCACTCACATATGTGAGCATTGATTCTTTAAAACAATCTCAAAGCTCAACCTTGGGTTCACCTCAGCATACAGATGCAGACAGATATTCATGTACTTATTGTGTGACCTATTTAAGGAAAGCACACTTTTGCACACCTTCTTGTAGCTCAAACTGTCACATATTTCCACTTTCTGCAGCTCAGGGAGCAAAAAAAAAAAAAAAAAAGAAACGGTCTGTGGCCAGGCAGCCAGTTATATAACACAAATTAACCAGTTTGTTTGTAAAGGGAAAAAGGAGACAAGTGATACTAGAAATTAACAAAAAAAACTTAGTTGTTATTAAAAATAAGTTAGCTATAGTGTATTTACTGGCATAGACCAACATGATACACACATGAGTGGTGGTTGTGATGCATCCTGTTTAATTTATGATGCAAACACATGTTAAGAACTTCCTCACTGGATGGCAGGATGCCTTTTCACCACCGCTGCTCTCTCACTCTCGAGCTGGCTGTGGCCCAATTCAAGCATAGCCAGAACTGTTCAGATCATGCAGGCAGGCTATGCATTTTCCATTTGGAGAACATCTCTGAATGTGTCTGAGGCTCTTTCAGCTGGATCGGATCTTTCAGCAAAAACAAAGAAGGTCCCTAAAGTGTTGGTTGGTTGAATATAAAATTGGCACCCAGACAGGGTTGTGGACCTTTTGTAAGACACTTAATGTAATACAGAATGTGTTCCAAGAGGCTGTCCGACCTTTGATACAGGTTTGCTACAAAATACAGGTGCATCTCAATGTATTGGCATGCTATGCAACAAGGTCATTTATTCCAGTGGTTCAATTCAGTTCACATTTGTGGTCTGATAGGCAGAACACTGACTTCCTGGATAATGACAATTTTTTCAATGCTAATCATCAGATTTTTTTTTTTACACAGTCAGTTTTTTTTTGGTGCCACATGTTTTAATTGTCAAATGAAATAATTGGCTGCAGTGAGTAGTAAAGCAGGACCGTCCCTGGCTAAATCAGGGCCCTAAACATAATTTTATTTTGAGCCCCCCATTACAATTTATTTTCACATATTTTATTTATGTGCAACAATTTATATAGTCCATCCATCCATCCATCTTCTTCCGCTTATCCGAGGTCGGGTCGCGGGGGCAGCAGCTTAAGCAGGGAAGCCCAGACTTCCCTCTCCCCAGCCACTTCGTCCAGCTCTTCCTGTGGGACCCCGAGGCGTTCCCAGGCCAGCCGGGAGACATAGTCTTCCCAACGTGTCCTGGGTCTTCCCCGCGGCTTCCTACCGGTGGGACGTGCCCTAAACACCTCCCTAAGGAGGCGTTCGGGTGGCATCCTGACCAGATGCCCGAACCACCTCATCTGGCTCCTCTCGATGTGGAGGAGCAGCGGCTTTACTTTGAGCTCCCCCCGGATGGCAGAGCTTCTCACCCTATCTCTAAGGGAGAGCCCCGCCACCCGGCGGAGGAAACTAATTTCGGCCGCTTGTACCCGTGATCTTGTCCTTTCGGTCATAACCCAAAGCTCATGACCATAGGTGAGGATGGGAACGTAGATCGACCGGTAAATTGAGAGCTTTGCCTTCCGGCTCAGCTCCTTCTTCACCACAACGGATCGATACAGCGTCCGCATTACTGAAGACGCCGCACCGATCCGCCTGTCGATCTCACGATCCACTCTTCCCCCACTCGTGAACAAGACTCCTAGGTACTTGAACTCCTCCACTTGGGGCAAGATCTCCTCCCCAACCCGGAGATGGCACTCCACCCTTTTCCGGGCGAGAACCATGGACTCGGACTTGGAGGTGCTGATTCTCATCCCAGTCGCTTCACACTTAATACCTTGTTATTAATTTTTTCCACACTTAATTTGTGTGGAAAAACCTTTATACTTTTTTAGTCAAACTTGAATTTAATTTGATGCACGTTTTGACTAGAAATGTCCGATAATGGCTTTTTTGCCGATATCCGATATTTTGATATTGTCCAACTCTTAATTACCGATTCCAATATCAACCGATACCGATATATACAGTCGTGCAATTAACACATTATTATGCCTAATTTTGTTGTGATGCCCCGCTGGATGCATTAAACAATGTAACAAGGTTTTCCAAAATAAATCAACTCAAGTTATGGAAAAAAATGCCAACATGGCACTGCCATATTTATTATTGAAGTCACAAAGTGCATTATTTTTTTTTAACATGCCTCAAAACAGCAGCTTGGAATTTGGGACATGCTCTCCCTGAGAGAGCATGAGGAGGTTGAGGTGGGCGGGGTCGAGGGGTGCGGGGTTATGGGTAGGGAGTGGCGGGGGGTGTATATCGTAGCGTCCCGGAAGAGTTAGTGCTGCAAAGAGTTCTGGGTATTTGTTCTGTTGTGTTTGTGTTGTGTTACGGTGCGGATGTTCTCCCGAAATGTGTTTGTCATTCTTGTTTGGTGTGGGTTCACAGTGTGGCGCATATTTGTAACAGTGTTAAAGTTGTTTATACGGCCACCCTCAGTGTGACCTGTATGGATGTTGACCAAGTATGCATTGCATTCACTTGTGTGTGTGTGAAAAGCCGTAGAAATTATGTGATTGGGCCGGCACGCAAAAGCAGTGCCTTTAAGGTTTATTGGCGCTCTGTACTTCTCCCTACATCCGTGTACCACTCTGTACAGTGGCGTTTTAAAAAGTCAGACATTTTACTTTTTGAAACCGATACCGATAATTTCCGATATTACATTCAAAATAATTTATCGGCCGAGAATATCGGCAGTCCGATATTATCGGACATCTCTAGTTTTGACATAAAATGAATTCATGGGTAAGAAATTGTTCAAGTGTTTGGGACTTATGCTGATCCCAAATACACATCAGCAGGTACCAATAAGTAAGACAAGTTGGTTTTGCATAACAGGGCAAAACAAAATGCCAGATAGTATGTCTGCGAACACATGCCTTTTCGGGGTGCTTACACACACGCCATAATAATACCCGTATATGAAAGCGGTGTGGCTCGGCAGCATACCAAAGTCGTACTAAAACATTTTGACAGATTTTTAAACGCTGTGTGTAATGTTCTATATTCTCAATGAAACGTCTACGTTTTGGTCTTGTTTGCTTACTGGCTAGCGTCATTTATTGAACAACAGGCATCAATCAACCTGCAGTCCACACGTATCTCTTATGTGTGACCGCCAACAACTGGACACACTTCTTACACCGTGCACCACATACAATTGGTTTGAGGTCAATGAGCACAACCAGAATTATTACAAATATAAGGCACTAGTGTTGTCCCGATACCAATATTTTGGTACCGGTACCAAAATTATTTCGATACTTTTCGGTACTTTGATACTTTTCTAAATAAAGGGGACCACAAAAAATTGCATTATTGGCTTTAGTTTAACAAACAATCTTACGGTACATTAAACATATGTTTCTTATTGCAAGTTTGTCCTTGAATAAAATAGTGAACATACAAGACAACTTGTCTTTTATTATTAAGTAAGCAACAAATGCTCCTAATTTATTCTGCTGATGTATGCAGTAACATATTGTGTCATTTTCCATTCTATTATTTTGTCAAAATTATTAAGGACAAGTGGTAGAAAGTAAATTATTAATCTACTTGTTCATTTACTGTTAATACCTGCTTACTTTCTCTTTTAACATGTTCTATCTACACTTCTGTTAAAATGTAATAATCATGTATTCTTCTGTTGTTTGGTACTTTTCAGAGGCGGTATAGTACCGAATATGATTCATTAGTATTGTGGTACTATACTAATACTGGTATACTGTACCACCCTATAAGGCGCATTGTTGATTTTTGAGAAAATGGAAAGATTTTAAGTGTGCTTTATAGGTAACCAAAACATGAAGTTGCCTAGGTTCTTGGCACATCTCTGGCCGGCAATTGATCCCAGAACGATTGTTTACCAACCCATACAAAATAACCACAACAATTTTTTTTGGGTGAAACATGCCATTATATTTCTCATCAGTGATGGAGCAGGAAGGGGCTAGGAATACATTTGTGGTCAAACTTCAAATGAAGTCATTTACCGACCATTTACATGTGTGGTCTGCATCTCGGGAGGGCGACCCTGGTAGTTAGTGTTTTATGTGAAGACAAGCAGACTGAGACAAACATATATATATATATATATATATATATATGTACATATATATATATATATATATATATATATATATATATATATATATATATATATATATATATATATATATATATATATATACATATATAAATATATATATATATATATATATATATATATATAAAAAAAAAAAATATATATATATATATATATATATGTTTGTCTCAGTCTGCTTGTTTGTCTCAGTCTGCTTGTTTTCACATAAAACACTATTCACCTTCTCTGAACTTTTCAATGCATTTGTTCAACTGTTCAATGTTGTATATGTTTATATATATATGTTTATATATATATATATATATATATATATATATATATATATATATATATATATATATATATATATATATATATATATATATAAACATATATAAACATATATATACATATACAACATTGAACAGTTGAACAAATACATTGAAAAGTTCAGAGAAGGTGAAAATAAGTTGAACTGTAAAAGTTTTAGAGGGTTTTAGGTTATTCTTGAAATTTCACCCAAAAAGCCAAATACCCTTAACTTATTTATGAGTATTGTTTTTTTTCTTTCATATTTAAGCGATACCGGGTTACACTTTCAGCCAACTTTACGATTTGTTTGTTAGTCCTTCAACATCCTTGTGCTGTGTGGTAAATATTGTAAATCCCCAATATCTGTATGTTCACCTTCAGGGCGAGAACACTGCTTTTGTATACAACTACCTGGCTTGTTTGAGAACAGAGCCATCAATATTTACAGCTCCGTCGTCCTTCCTCAACATCCTGGTGGACTTACAGATGGGATTTGTCGGACAAGTTTGAACTTTTACTGTGCCAGTTTTCCGGTATGGAGTTATTACCTATTTCAAGGTTGGTATATTTCTGTCTTTATAAGAGCATTTGTTCGTTTTTGTGTAGAGTTTTTGACATCTTATAAAACATGTTTATAGTGCATGGATGGTGGTTTGTCTTTGTCTGCAGCCTGCTCGTATTTGAACGGAAGAGGGTGGAGCTCTACTTTAAATCGGTCCCTCTTACAAGAAAAGCATGCAGCAGTTAAAGCAGTTCAAAAATAACAACACAATATCAGCACGGGGGTATTTGTTCAAAACCAAGATGTGCTTCAAATTCCGCTGCTGAGAGCCAAGAACCTTGTAAATGAATAAGGCAGCATGGAAATTAAGCAAATTGATACCCAACGCGCGTGAATCAGAGTTCAATTATGTCGCAGTTTCATTTTTGCGAGCGGCTTAATTTGGGAAGTGGATGTTAGCGCAGGAAAATAAAGCAGCTATGCTAAGCTGTGCTGAGCGCCTTGCCTGACGAGTCAGTCGAACAGGGAGGAGGAGGAGGGAGAATGCAGAGGCTAAAACATTTGGACGACATCTACTTGAAAGATACATCTCCTGGATGCACTGGGACACATCATCAGTGATGTATCCTGGATTCATCGGGTGTTTCGGGTCTCGCAACATCAGACACCCTCGTCCGGGCGACCCAGCCGGGGTGATCAAATCCCTGCTTGTGTCCCAGTAGCAAGCCACGGATCTGCCCTTTTTAGCCACAACCACCTCGTGGCTTTCTCTGCCGCTTCACTTGCGGATTGACAATCACCACAATTAAGACATACTCACTTTAGAACAGAGCTGTTTAACGTAATTGTTTTAAGGGTGACATTTCCAGAAAGCTTTTATCGTCACTATTTTTATTCGAAGAACCAGCATCCTTTGTAGAGCACATTTCAGTCAATTTGTTTTTTCAGTTACAGATTTCAGAAAAAAAAACAGCTTTTATGCAAAATACAAGTGTCCACCGCAATAGACGTTGGCCTTTAGGAGGTTAAAATGGCAATGCAATTATCAGCCAACATGTTTACACTGGTCCTTGTTCTTGCATGCAACAAGAGTGCTTTAGAGGAGGTGTGTCAAACTTGTTTTTATTAAGTGCCACATGGCTGCCTGTAACAGTGAATAATACATACTCTATATATATATATATATATATATATATATATATATATATATATATATATATATATATATATATATATATTGTTGCGTTTTGGACCAGTTGTTCCTCCCAGGGAATTCAAGTCACAAGTCGCTCCCAAGCTCTTTACGACACTTAAAGCTGAGTAGAGAAACCACCAGAGACAGAATAGGTATTTTGTAATATATTTGCAAAGCTTTGCATATACATAGAGACCAGTCCAGCATAGAACATTCAATCGCGCCGCCAAGATGGTCTGCCCCCCCCCCCGCGACAAACCCTCTCCCCTCTTAAGTCTCTCTTCCTCCCACCCTGGCAGTCATGTCTCTCCAGCCAAAACAAATGCCCATTATCTCTCTTTCTAACATTCCTCATTCAAGGTTAAGCACACAGTTTTGCAGACAACCAAAAGACCACAATTGGAAGAAAAACACTAGCTGTTTTGTAATACGATTATGAAATAAAAATAAGTAACACTTAAATTCGGATATATGTAAATGTCTGCCTCCGACAATATATATATATATATTTTTTTTTACACATACTGTAAAAAAAATCTGTAGAATTTACAGTAACAACTAGCAACAACATTTTAGTGTAGTACCGTATTTTTCAGACTATAAGTCGCAGTTTTTTTCATAGTTTGGCCGGGGGTGCGACTTATACTCAGGAGCGACTTATGTGTGAAATTATTAACACATTAGCGTAAAATATCAAATAATATTATTTAGCTCATTCACGTAAGAGACTAGACGTATAAGATTTCATGGGATTTAGCGATTAGGAGTGACATATTGTTTGGTAAACGTATATCATGTTCTATATGTTATAGTTATTTGAATGACTCTTACCATAACATGTTACGTTAACATACCAGGCACGTTCTCAGTTGGTTATTTATGCCTCATATAACGTACACTTATTCAGCCTGTTGTTCACTATTCTTTATTTATTTTAAATTACCTTTCAAATGTCCATTCTTGGTATTGGCTTTTATCAAATACATTTCCCCAAAAAATGCGACTTATACTCCAGTGCGACTTATATATGTTTTTTTCCTTCTTTATTATGCATTTTCGCCAGGTGCGACTTATACTCCGGTGCGACTTATACTCCGAAAAATTCGGTAATACGTGCTTTTTACAACAGATTACGGTAAATTCAAAAACAGTAACACTGTTTCCAACAACAACAACAATAGAGCAACATCAGCAAATACAACATGTACAAATATGATGGTAAAAGTGATAGCAAATAAGCAGTTAGCGAAAATAAAAAAATAATACAGAAATGACAATGAGCATCATTACACTACAAATGGTTCAATACAAATACCAATAGAAATAGCGCTATTGATAATGAACAATACCAATAATTTACCTCTATTATCAACAATACAGTTGTTCAAATGCAACAAAACATATACGTAATGATAACTTAAGATAAGAAAGAATGCAGAAAAGTGGAGGGGAAGAAAGAGAAGCAACCTACATTAACCTTGTAGATTGTTATAGTAATAATAGGTTAAGCTTTGTCAGTGTGCCATGTGTTATACCCAGTTTACCCTAGGGCAACAACGTTAATATATGATTGATGAAACGTGATTATGTGCATGAGTGTATGTATGCATATGTACTTGTATATGTACAGAATGTGTATCTGTGTTTGTACAGTGAATGTATATGTACAGTATGCGTATATGTATGTTTGTACAGTGAATGTATATGTACAGAATGTGTATGTGTTTGTAGAGTGAGTGTATATGTACAGTATGTGTATATGTATGTTTGTACAGTGAATGCATATGTACAGTATGTGTATGTTTGTATAATGAATGTGCGTGTGGATGTACAAACTTTGAGTATGTAAATATGTACTGTATTTGTGTATGTATGTGGGAGCGTAGGTACCTATGTATGTATGTGAGTATATGTGAATTTGTATGTACAATATATTCGACTCCCATTGTGCGTGGGAGCCAGAGTACGGCCCCAGCCCCTCCGAGAGCCCAACCCACAAACAGTAGGTGTGGTGCCCAGGGAACCAGGGACCACCGCCCCCACGCAGCCAACGACAGGAATCCCAGAGCCCGGCCCACCGAGGCCGCCCACAAAGGTCAGCAGCAGGCCGCAGACAGACGCACCCGGCAGAGGACAAAGCGCGAGAAAAGCAGGGGACAGCCAGATCCCAAGCCGGCGAGAGACTACACCCCACACGGGCAGAAAGGCGGGATGCCCCGCCCGGGGGGCCCAGAGACTCCCCGCAACCGGACGGGAAGACCGCCCCTGCCCCACCGGGCCCCCACGAGTCCACCCCCCACCCCTGGAGAGTGCGGCGAGGCCAGCCCCCGGCCACCCCACCCAAGTCGACCGCCGCAGGACCACCCAACACGGGGCCACGGTAACCACCCACATCACCCGCAGGGACCCAACGATGTGTTGGACCCTAACCCTATGTTAATAAGCAACTAATTAATGGTTCATATGTTCCCCATACTAAAGTGTTACCATTATTTCTTTTGGAAAACCTTGATTCATTTTTTGTACAATTCGGTCTTTGTTTGAAAGGATTACTATCAAAATCTGAGGTAGCACTGTAATTATGTTGTGCAACGTGGCAGATATTGATTAATTGCATTTATCTTTCTTATGCATACAAATGTTATCGAAGGCGAGTGTGCGGTGGTTTCGATTTCTGAAGTCCTTCTATTTCTATTATGAAATGTGTCATTATCATGGGAGAAGCGATCGCATTACAGTCGTTTTCGACTCGGCTATGCTTCAATGTGCGTGACCAATCGTGCCATGACTTGGCCCACCTCTTCCAATCATGCCGGACTGTGTGATAATGGTTATTTTAGAGCTACGAGAGTTTTGTTTTTTATGTTGAGCTGATGGCAGCCGGATGACCCGGACACATCATCGCATGCAGGGAGACTAAATACCGGCATTGACATGAGAATTTGAACTGTCCAGATCACGTCATGCTTGCCTCTTGTGATAAACACAATGAAAAGAAGAGCCCGCCTGTCATAATGGCTCTTCTGAATAGCATTTTATGCTTTATTAGTCATACTTAATGGTGTTGAAGGGGCTGCAAGTGATGAAAAAAAAAATCCCTCCCTCTCTCTCCTTCTCTCGCTGGGAGCAAAAAAAAAAGACTCCTCGACAATCCAGGCCCAAAGTATTTTACACATTGAGCATTCTTTCTTTGGTTTTAAAGGGAGATTGCACATGCTCTCATCTGGAAGACGGATGGCCAGAAGCAAGCAATCACAGTGGTGGAGACAGTGAGAGGCAGCAAGATGACAATTGGGTTCATGTTAGATGGATCTTCCATTTCATATTTACTCATACATAAAGGATTCAAAACTAATTCATCTAATCCTCCGGCACGTTTGTACAGGAAAACTAATGGCAAGCTGTAGTGTCAACTACAATCTGATTTGCTCTGATTTAGGAACAACTCTTGCTATGAAAAATGTATAATTCAAATAATCTGTAATAAAACCTGCAGCAGGCTCTATTATCAAATCATCAATTAAGAACGTAGTAGCTTGTGTGGAATTAATTGAGGATTCATCACATGTTCAAGCACTGCCTGACTCTAACCTGCAGAGGCGCTGTTGATTCAATCTCAACCTGTTCAAGATTTAGTTAGAGCTTCAGCCCCCTTCTACACTAAGCCGGTTATCAAAGGTAAATCCCACCTAACCTTATCCTTGTCCACACACACACAATGGTCATTTAAGACCCAACCGGGGCGGTATAGCTCGGTTGGTAGAGCGGCCGTGCCAGCAACTTGAGGGTTCGACGCAATGCAACATAGTTCAACATGCGCGAAAAATGCACGTCATAGTCACCTCCAGTGTTGCTTTGTGTGCAAGTTCTTAAATGTAATTTTACTTATCTGAACAATATTCTATCTCTATCCTCCTTCAAAACCGCACTAAAAGAACACCTCCAGGCAACTACAACCCTAAACTAACACCCTCCCTTCCACATAATACCTCTTCGGATTGTAAATAATCTAATGTAAACAATCAAACAATCAAATGTAGACACTTTTTCTTATACTTTCTGATCTCTCTCTCTATGTCCACTACTTGCTGTACATATCCTACCAAGTCAGTCCTACACTGTTTCAATATCCATTTCTCTGATGATGCAATTGTTGATGCTGATTGTTGATGACTGAAGTATTGATACCAACCAAATCTAACCCCCCCTTCATATCCCACACCCCGTATTGTAAATAATGTAAATAATTCAATGCATATACTCTGATGATTATCTTGTGTGATGACTGTATTATGATGTTAGTATATATTTGATAGTATATATCTGTATCATGTATCAATTTAAGTGGACCCCGACTTAAACAAGTTGAAAAACTTATTCGGGTGTTACCATTTAGTGGTCAATTGTACGGAATATGTACTGTACTGTGCAATCTACTAATAAAAGTTTCAATCAATCAAATCAATCCAGTGTTGTGGTATTTCAATTAACTGGAATCCGGTCTGCTGGGGGCCCTATTGTAGTGAATCACATCTGAGCCATCATAAATTGATCAAATCTTTAATGGACATGTGGAAACAATCCACATCCACGGGGGGCCCGCATTCTCGTCGTCTCTCTTTCGAGAAATGGACAACGTTTTTCGATAAGTAGAATCACAGCTGACCTGGACAATCGAAAGTTCTCTTGCCGTCTGAGATGTGTTGTATCCCAAATAACTGCAATCACGCGTTTTCTTCTCTTAAGGTATTCATGTTTGATTTCCACAAGCGTCTGTACAGACGGAAGGAGAAACACGGGCACGTCTGGATGACTCGCCTCCATATTTCCAGTGGTTAGCTCAGAGTTACCAAACCGCTTTATCATGAAGCTGGCTGTGGCGCGTTCTTTCTGACATCACTTCCTGTGTAGGGCGCAGTCTTTCTGGCGCCACTCTCTCTCCGAACTCAGTTTGTAAACTATCAATGAGTCCATACAAAGCTAAGAGCCGGAGATTGAAGAAATAGACGGCGCACTTACCCGTGTAACAAATTATCCAAGGAGGGGAACCTTAAACGATGATTTAGTGTGGCTGAAACAGGATTTAGGCTAAATAATTATTTGTTTAAGGGGTCATCCGGCTTAGTGTAGACATAGCCTCAGTGACGTGACATAAACACTTCTTTGGGCAGAATTATTGTGTTGAATGTAACTTTAGCATCAAAACAGGAGTTCAGATCATTCAGATTGTTTTGAAAAAATGTCAGAGTTGTTTTAAGCAACATTTTTCACCTCCTGTCATACAAGCAGTGATGTCAGTACCGCATTACTAATATGACCACGTTTTTTAGTAACACGTAATATAACGCGTTAACTGTTTTCAAATCAGTAATCAGATTAAAGTCACTCACCGAAGTCACTGTGCGTTACTACTTTTGCCATTTTCCTTGGCAAAAACATATATTTGCTTTCTTCTTGTGTCTTGGGGACTGACGTCACGTTTTTAGCACAAGGAGAAGGCAAGCCTACTTCTTCGAGACGTACCCCAAAAATATCATAAAATCGATGAAATACGGTTTCTTTCATTTAAAATAATCGTCTATTTTGTGTCTTATTTTGTACGCTTTAATATAATACATTAAAATGCATCATGATTGTGTTTTGACACCTATTTTTCTACCTTTTCCAACAACTTGTCCATGTTACTGCAGAACACTAAAACAAACTTGAGGTTTTTATAAAAATGAAGCAGAATTCCCCAAAGTAGAGTGGAGAATAAGGCCAGATTTGTTTTTCAAAACATTATTTTCAGTTAAACTAATTTTAATTATGTGCTCTCCAACACTGGAAGATGCAACGTTTATGTGTTGAGTGACATGAGGCGTTTCATCACCAATGCGTAAGTACAAAAATGCTCGAAAATATTATTTTAATTGTAAATTGTAAACTATAAAAAATTTTAAATCAGTACCATATTTTCCAGACCATAAGGCACACCGTATTATAAGGCGCACTGCCGATGAATGGTCTATTTTGTTTATCTTTTTTCATATATTAGGCGCACCGGATTATAGGCTGCATTAAAGGAGTAATATTATTATAATTGTTTTCTAAATGTAAAACACTTCCTTGTGGTCTACATAACATGTAGTGGTGGTTATTTGGTCAAAATGTTGCATGGATGATGTTTTACAGATCATCTTCAAGCTGCTTTCTGACAGTCACTTCAGGATGCGCCGTTTTGTTGTCGGTCTTATTTACGTGGCTCACCTTTGGCAGCGTCTTCTCCCCGTCATCTTTGTTGTAGCGGTGTAGCGTGCAAGGATGGGAGTGGAAGAAGTGTCAAAAGATGGAGCTAACTGTTTTAATGACATTCAGACTTTACTTTAATCAATAACGGAGCAGCATCTTCTCATCCGGAAACAACCACACCGGAAACGTGTCCCCTAAAAAAACGTCCGACCGGAACTCTAATAACTAAAAATCCTTGGGTAAATATTGTAAACTCACTACACCGGTATGTTTTACCGCTTTAATGGCGAGGTTACTGACGGATATAAGTAAGAACTTTACACTACTTTATATTAGAAATGGCAACAGCAGAGGATGAATGTCCCATAACAAGAAGATATAGAAAAAGAAGAAGCTTATCGACCATTTTTCAGGATTCATGCAGATCCCAAATACAGATCAACAAGTACTAGAAGGTAAGAAACATTGCTTTTGCATAATATTGCGAAATAAAACGTCAGATAATATGTCTTACCTTATACACACACCATATTAATACTTGTATGTTTAATGCGCCAACAATCCTTCAAGCGGTGCGGCTTCATAGCTTACCAAAGTCGTACTAAAACATGTTGATAGATTGTTTAGCGCTGTGTGTAATGTTCTATATTTTCAATGGAACATTTACAATGTTGGTGTTGTTTACTTGAGACCCATCATAGTGCAGCCTACTCTTATCTCTTATGTTTGACTGCCATCTACTGGTCACACTCATCATTAAACCATGTACCAAATAAGATAGCTTCAAGGTGGGTAAGCTCAACCAAACTTATTCCTTACATTAGGTGCACCAGGTTATAAGGCTCATTGTCGAGATTTTTGGGGAAAAATATGTTTTTTAGTGTGCCTTATAGTCTGGAAAATACGGTAATTAGTAATTGATTACTTTTTCAAAGTAACAGTGATAACACTGTATAAAAGTGAAAAAAGACAACTGTAAAAAAATATTTTCCACGAACCCCAGCGCTTATCGTAATGTTGAAGTCTTCTTTTAAGTTTTCTTTTAACAAAAGCAAAAGTGTTCCCTTTACAAAGTGAGTTCAAACTTTAAAGTTGATATCGATGTATGCCAAAAATATGTATTTTTTGACAAGCCTTCTGTTTTCCTCTGGAAACTCCCGTATTTTGCCCTTTTTTTCCACCACCCTTTTGTTCAAATACTTTTCCCATACTTGAATATTCACAAAACAAATTCTTGTACAAATTCAGGTGGAAAGATGAAAATGTATCCTCTTTCCAGAAGATAAATGCAAATGTTGTCAGGTGGTGTTTTGACTAATGCAACTGTGGGAGTACTTAACGTTGCTAGATTAGTCACGTCATAAATTGCTTCCTGATATGCCTCTAAAACGCATGCTTACAAAGGAGACAGAGGAAGGGCAAAAATACGCACCCTCCAAAAAAAAAAAAGATGCCATAAAAAAGAAGAGTAATGTGCTTACGCTGGATGTCGATGGTGACACTGCTCTCCTTGCCGTTGGGGACAGCCTTGTTTGAGGCCTTACAGATGATCTGTTGGCCCGTCTCGATGTTTGACGGCGACAGGTAGAGTGTGCTCACGGTGGTTTCTCTCCTCCCGTCCCGCAGCAACGTCTGCAGACCAAGAACATATGGAAAAATGCTTGCTTAGGCTTAAGTCATTTAGCATAGTCTATTGGTTTTCTATATACAGTACCGCATGCCATATCTGATTGTACATTCTTGTGTAGGTTTGTAGGTTGTCAAGATAATTACTGTATTTTCGGGACTATAAGTCGCTTCTTTTTTCCCCCCACGGTTTGAACCCAGCAGCTTTTAAAACTCTGCTGCTAATTAATGGAATTTTCTTCACTAACGGACATGATGTTTGTTGTTGAACAAATAGCTTTAATTTAACGTCGACAGACACACTGAAAATGTGTTTTATTGTTTGTGCTATGGCACCATCTTTTGGACGAGTTCACTCAGTTCAGGTGCTGTGGGTGGAAAATGTACTTCCTGTTTCGTGTCCTAAACTGGAAGTATTCATCCATAGCGTTCCTGCTCGAAAATATTATTCAGTCATCACTCCAAGCAACGTCTGTATGTTTTACAATATAACTAAAACAATTCATACTTACTAAATCGCTCCATGTGTGATGTCTGTAGGAGTGTTTTCACGCATATTTGTACATGCTATCGTAATGTAATAAAGCTGGTGTCGTTAACATTAGTGAATATGCTAACAGGTGTCTGTGTTGTAATTCTTAACTTACAATGGCATTCTTTTTGTATTATTTCAGTTTTGTAAATTCACCAAAACTTCAGCGTGGAGTTATTTAATCTGTTTAACTGATTAGAGAGCTAGCTTCTGCAGGTCTACATAACATGTAATGGTGGTTCCTTGGTCAAAATGTTGCATAGATTATGTTTTACAGATCATCTTCAAGCCGCTTTCTGAAAGTCGCTTTCGGATGCGCCGTTTTGTGGGCGATCTTATTTACGTGGCTCACCTTCGGCAGCGTCTTCTCCCCGTCATCTTTGTTGTAGCGGTGTAGCGTGCAAGGACGGGGGTGGAAGAAGTGTCAAAAGATGGCGCTAACTGTTTTAATGACATTCAGACTTTACTTAAATCAATCATCTTCTCATCTGGAAACAACAACACAGGAAATGTGTCCTGTGAAAAAACGCCCTGCCGAAACTCTAATAACTAAAGTTCCTTGGGTGAATAATGTAAACTCACTACTCCGGTATGTTTTAGCGCTTTCATGGCGAGTTTACTGACAGATATGAGTAAGAACTTTACACTACTTTATATTAGAAATGGCAACAGTGGAGGATGAATGTCACACAACAAGAAGATAGAGAAAAAAGAAGAAGCTTATCAATTCGCGGACACGCGCAAATTTTCAGGATTTCTACAGATCCCAAATACAGATCAGCAGGCACCAGAAGGTAAGAAAAGTTGCTTTTGCATAATATTGCGAAAATAACGCCAGATAATATGTCTTACCTTATACACACACCATATTAATACTTGTATGTTTAATGCGCCGACAATCCTTCAAGCGGTGTGGCTTCATAGCTTACCAAAGTTGTAGTGAAACATTTTGATATATTTTTGAGCGCCATGTGTAATGTTCTATATTTTCAATGGAACATTTAAAATGTTGGTGTTGTTTACTTGAGACGCCACACCTAGTGTATGTGTGACAATCATTGGTACTTTAACTTAACTTAACATATTGCAATCATTGTGCAGTTCACTTTTATGTATTATGTTTGACTGTCATCTACTGGTCACACTTATCATTACACCATGTACCAATTAAAATAGCTTCGAGGTGAGTAAACTCAACCAAACTTATTCCTTACATCAGGCGCATTGGGTTATAAGGCGCAATGTCGAGTTTTGAGGGAAAAAAAAAATTTTTAAGTATGCCTCATAGTCCGAAAAATACGGTAATTTTTGTCCTAGAAGATATTTTGTTTCATTAATTTTCTGAGGTGTTTCTTGACACCTTATGTTGTATTTTTTTTATATTGTTATACTATTTCTATTAGCTTCTGTGTTCTCTACTGAACAACATATGGTTGTATCAACTCAAAACAGTACTAACTTTAAATCCCTTGCAACTTTACAGCTGTCATTTATGTAAAGATTGAACACATGTGGTCCCAACATTGATCCATGCAAGTAATAATTGAAGCTGCAGACATGTGTTCTTGGCTGAAATATTGTTCAACTCTCTTCACACCCTACTGGACGGAATAAAACTTGACTCACTGGTGACGGTGGCAGAGAGGAGGACTGTGGAAAAACTAATGAGCATTCTGGATGATGCCAGATGCCATTTATACCCCCATTATTTACTTTTTACTTTTTAAATTTGATCTCAATTCTGTACACTGCTGCTGGAATTGTAATTTTCCTGAGGGAACTCTCCTGAAGGAATCAATAAAGTACTATCTATCTATCTATCTATCTATCTATCTATCTATCTATCTATCTATCTATCTATCTATCTACTGAGAACCAATGTCCTATGTTAGCATTTCAAGAAAAAAAAAAAACACAGGAGGTTACACCTATTACCTGTAATATATGTAACTATTTGTTCTGTATATTGTACAGTATTTTGTATTTCTACAATGTTTTGCATATTGTACAGGATTGCTTATTATTTTTATTGGATAGTAGTCTGTTTATTTCAATTGTTCGTTTTTTTCTTTATTACCTCTTGTGTAATTTATTTTTACCCCATATGTGTTCCCACTACCACACCTTAAATTGGAGTCCTTAATCTCGTAATATGCAAATATAATTACAATAAAGTCCATTCTATTCTACGGCGTGTCAAAGTTGGTAGAGTGGCCGTGCCAGCAATCGGAGGGTTGCTGGTTACTGGGTTTCAATCCCCACCTTCTACCATCCTAGTCACGTCCGTTGTGTCCTTGGGCAAGACACTTCACCCCTTGCTCCTGATGGCTGCTGGTTAGCACCTTGCATGGCAGCTCCCGCCATCAGTGTGTGAATGTGTGTGTGAATGGATGAATGTGGAAATAGTGTCAAAGCGCTTTGAGTACCTTGAAGGTAGAAAAGCACTATACAAGTATAACCCATTTATCATTTATTTATTCTATTCTGTAATTATATTTAGGTGGAAAAAACACATTTCAAGTGGCACTCGAAAAATATTGAAAATGACTGATACACAATTGACCGCGATGGAACTTTGTCAAATTACAAACTGTAACTCAGAGATACTACGAAAGAAATAAATGAATGGTTGGTTTATACATCGCAGTACTGTACGCCATAAAGCTACCCTTCAGTTACCATGCAAACATGCCCCCGAGAGGATGAATCTAATTGGAATTTCTCATCACAGGCATTTTGTCCTTTAAAGCAGTAACCTTTAGAACTGCAGAAAGTCTTCCTACACTCAACGGCTGCTCTGAAAAGAAGTAAACGCTTCTCAAGTCTCCTTTTTTTCCGTGCGTCTTAAGAGCCACGCTCCGCCGCATGTCTTGTCATACTCGGCAAAGAACATCAATCTTCTTTGCAACGCTCATCTTCCTGAGCCCTCCATTGTGGAAGCCATCTGGAATCAGTAGGTAGCGGGCTGCGTAGCGCCACGGAGTTGATACTAACCATTGTGGGACAGAAATCAAACCAGCAGACGAGAACAAATTGCATGGCAACGTGGTCAACCACAAAAGTCAAAACACATTTCCTTTGGAGGGACTCACCGCTGGGAAGAATAGCAAACCCAAGAGTGGCAAAAACACATTCTGTCGTTTTTTGGTTTGGGAAGAAAGGACGGCCTGCGCTGACCAGAAGAAGCTTTACTGCACTTTTACATTTGGATTTCTCTCACAAATCCTCAGAACACAGAATGGTATTTTTCTCCGCTCGGACGACCTCAGACAGATTTTCATGGCACTAAAATAGAGGAAAGCTTAGCGTGAAAATAATTTCTGCAAACTGAGGCCGGAATTATTTTATTGTGACTTTCTACTCTGACTTTTGATGAGCAAACTACCTGAATGATACCATACATTCATTTCAATTACCTTAATGCACACCTGTGTTTGGCTATTAAATATTTTACAAAAGAAAACACTAACCTGTGTTTTTTAACAAAGCTCTTTAATCACGCTTTACGCATAATGACTTACCCATTGCCATTACCGTATTAAAGAAAAACATATACCTCCAACAATATTTTCATAAATTACTATTTCATTAGTTATAGCGCTTTCTGATCCCAAAGTCAGTTATTAATAAATTGAGATAGTAAAGACAGTACATGATATGCTGCATGTTGCTATGACTGCAACGGCAGTATTTTCCCAAACTACTATCTTATTAGTTATAACGCTTTCTGATACTAAAGTCAGTAGCTCATAAACTGATATAGTAAAGACAATGCATGATATGCTGCTTCCTAAACTGCTATCTTTATTAGTTATACATTCTGACACTGTCAGTACATTCATTTAAAATGTTGGATAGTCACGACAGTGCATGATATGCTGCTTTTGCTATTCCTCAACACCATTATTTTCTTAGACTACTATATTCATTAGTTATTATACTTTCTGATACTAGGTCGCAGCTATGTCTGCAATACCAATATTTTCCAAAACTACTATCTTATTAGTTATAACTCTTTCTGATGCTAAAGTTAGTAATTCATAAACTGAGATAGTAAAGACGGTACATGATATGCTGTGTGTTGCTATGCTTGCAACACCAGCATTTTCCTAAACTACTTTATTAGTTATAATACTTTGACACTATGTTACAGCAGCACTTCATAAGCTCGGATATTCACGACAGTGCTACTTGTTACTATGCCTCCAACACCAACATTTTTCTAAACTACTATATTTGTTAGTTACCATACATTCTGCCACTAAGTCAGTACATTAACTCGAAATGTAGGATAGTCACGACTGTGTATGACATACTGCTTTTGCTATGCCTCAACACTATTATTTTCCAAAACTACTATATTTATTAGTTATCATACATTCTGACACTAAGTCACAGCAGTACTTCATAAACTGGGATAGTCACAACAGTGCATGATATGCTACTTCTTGCTAAGCCTTCAACAACAACATTTTCCTATGCTACTAGATTTATTAGTTTAAACACTTTCTGATACATAATACTTCATTAACTAGAATAATCAAGACAGTGCATGAAATGCTGTTGTTGTATGCCTCAACACCATCCTTTTCCTAAACAAATATCTGTATATGTTATAAGATTTTCTTATACTTAGTCAGTACTTCATAAACTAGGATAATGAAGACAGTGCATTTTATGCTACTTGTTGCTATGTCTCCAACATCAATATGTACCCTAAACTACTATATTATTAGTTATCATACTTTCTGAAACTAAGTCACAGCAGTATTCCATAAGCTAGGACAGTCACAACAGTGCATGCTATGCTCCTTATTGCTATGCCTCAAACAACAGTATTTTGCTAAACTACTATCTTTATTAGATTAAACACTTTCTGATACTTAGTACTTCATTAACTAGGATCATCAAGACAGTGCATGAAATGCTGCCTTTGCTATGCCTCAACACTATTATTTTCCAAAACTACTATATTTATTAGTTATCATCCGTTCTGATACTAAGTCACAGAAGTACTTCATAAACTAGGAATCATCAAGACCATGCATGAAATGCTACATGTCTCTATGTCTCCAACACCAATATTTACCCTAAACTACTACATCTATTAGTGGTCATACTTTCTGATACTAAATCACAGCAGTGCTTCATAAACTGTGATAGTCACGACAGTGCATGATATGCTATGTGTTGTAATGCCTTCAAAAACAATATTTTCCTATACTACTATATTTATTAGTTTAAACACTTTCTGATATTTAGTACTTCATTAACTACAATAATCAAGACAGTGCATGACATGCTGTTTTGTATGCCTCAACTTCATCATTTTCCTAAACAAATATCTTTATGTATTATAACACTTTCTGATACTTAGTCAGTACTTCATAAACTAGGATAATCAAGACAGTGCATGTTATGCTACTTGTTGCTGTATCTCCAAAACCAATATTTACCCTAAACTACTATATGTATTAGTTATCATACTTTCTGAAACTAAGTCACAGTAGTACTTCATGAGCTATGCCTCAAACAACAGTATTTTCCTAAACTACTATCTTTATTCGTTTAAACACTTTCTGATACTTAGTACTTCAAATAATGCCTGTATTAATGTATCTTTGTGAGTTTTACTAGAATCAGGTGCTTTTGTAAGGTTTGCAAACACACAATTTAGTTTTTTACTCAATATGACAGTAATGTTCTTAAAATCCTGATATAATGCGAAAAAAGCAATACAAAATGTATTCAATCATAACTCCTAAACCAAACATGCAAAATGTCTAATAATGCCTGAAATAATGTATCTTTGTGACTTTTACTAGAAGCATATGCTTTTGTAAGGTTTGCAAACACAAAAATGTGTTTTTTTTACACAACAGTAATGTTCTTAGAATCCTGAGATAATGCGAAAAAAGCAATAACTAGGATAATCAAGACAGTGCATGAATTGCTGATTTTGCTATGCCTCAACACTATTGTTTTCCAAAACTACTATATTTATTAGTTATCATATGTTCTGATACTAAGTCACAGAAGTACTTCATAAACTAGGATAATCAAGACAGTGCATGATATGCTACGTGTCGCCATGTCTCCAACACCAATATTTACCCTAAACTACTACCTGTATTTTTCGGACTATAAGTCGCAGTTTCTTTCATAGTTTGGCCGGGCTCCAGTGCGATGTATGTATGTTTTTTTCCTTCTTTATTATGCATTTTCGGCAGGTGCGACTTATACTCCGAAAAATACGGTATATGTATTAGTTGTCATACTTTCTGACAATAAGTCACAGCAGTACTTCACAAACTGGGATAATCAAGACGATGCATGATATGCTACTTGTTACTATGCCTCAAACATGAATATTTTCCTAAACTATTATATTTATTAGTTCTAACACTCTCTGATACTTAGTACTTCCTAAACTAGGATAATCAAGACAGTGCATGAAATGTTGCTTTTTGCTATGCCTCCAAAACCAATATATTCTCCGAAATTATAATTATGATTTGTTGCAAAATACTTTCTAATACAGCTAGCATATTAAGAGTCAACTTAGGTGACCAGACTCCTGCGCCAACTTTGATCCTAACAAGAAGGTGACCTGTGGGTAGCAGATCACTTGGTGGCTTAAAAAAAATCCAATCAAACGGATTATCTTCTAATTAAAAAAACAGCTTAACCAAATAGATTACCTACTCGATAAAACCTGATGTTCTGCCAGACAAGCTAATTCATCGCTTGGCCTGTTTACAGTGAGGTTCTAGTTGTCAGGCAGGTTGAAGCTAAAGACGCATGGCCGCATGTTTTGGTGCACTAATGTCGGCACGCTTATCGGCTGACTGAGGCTCACTTTCTGTTTCCCAAAATCTGATGTTTTGTCCAACAGCCGTCCAGCCTCAACCTTCCATCAGTGGGATCTAATCCTATTTCCTCCTGCTCCACATGACATCACATAATGGCCATAATGGGATGTAAACGTCTTCTGAGGGTATTTGAGGGGGAATATCTGCTTTCTGACAAGTGTTTTTTTTAGCAATCTTGCAGAAAATAAGCTCTAACTGCACATTTGTCTGCTTTTAGGGTTTTATTTTCTTGTTATAAGTGTCCAGGTTGCTAGAACCGGGATGTGTTTAATAGCTGATTGGCATGAAATAGATTATAGAGCAAAAGGTTTTTCGATGTGCCATTAGCAACGGACAGTCTACAGCAGTGGTTCTTAACCTTGTTGGAGGTACCGAACCCCACCAGTTTCATATGCTTATTCACCGAACCCTTCTTTAGTGAAAAATAAAATGTTTTGTATCTCCAAATTCAAGACGAAGTTATATGTTTTTGATAACACTTTAGTATGGGGAACATATTCTAAGTAACAAATACTTAATTTAGAGTTTGTTGGACACTAGGGGAACTTATTCTTAGTAACAAAGACTTAATTTAGAGTTTTTTGGTTAGGGTTAGAGGGTTAGGGCCAGGGTTGGAGGGTTAATAATGACTAGTTAAGAGCCAATATGTTACTAATTTGCATATTAATAAGCAACTAATTAATAATGAAGATGTTCCCCATACTAAAGTATTACCATGCTTTTTTTTTACTGGTGCACAAAATGAACCATGCATGAACATCACTTTGTTCAAAGAACAAAACCAACACAGTGCATAAACTCACAACAAATTACACACCTGCAAATCAGTCTGACTTCTGCTGTTGCCGTATCCGTAATACGCCGATAGGGAAAAGTTTTTATTTACACGATGAGTCGGGTGTGTCTTGACCTCCGCCGAACCCCTGAGCCCGACTCACCGAACCCCTAGGGTTCGACCGAACCCAGGTTAAGAACCACTGGTCTACAGTGAGTGTGTGCATCAGTGACGTGCAGTGAGGTTGATGGCTGGTGAGGCACTGACTTCATCACAGTCAGATTTACAAACATATGAACCCTAAAGAGTATCTTATTCACCATTTGATTGGCAGCAGTTAACGGGTTATGTTTAAAAGCTCATACCAGCATTCTTCCCTGCTTGGCACTCAGCATCAAGGGTTGGAATTGGGGGTTAAATCACCAAAAAATGATTCCCGGGCGCGGCGCCGCTGCTGCCCACTGCTCCCCTCACCTCCCAGGGGGTGATCAAGGGATGGGTCAAATGCAGAGGACACATTTCCTTACACCTAGTGTGTGTGTGTGACAATCATTGGTACTTTAACTTAACTTTAACTTTACACATACAAACTGTAGCACACAAAAAAGCACATTTAATAAAAAAAACGTTATTATGGTCTTACCTTTACTTATAAGTGCGGGAACAGTGGTGTTCGTGTTGGAGGAGTTGTGAATGAATGAAATATGTAATCCGTGCTGCAGTCCGCAGGTGTACCTAATGTTGTGGCCCTGCGGTCGTTTGCGGCTCCTCCAACGCGAGCATTGTTGTTTTTGCACTTTTTGGCTTCTTGTTGAGTGACTTTTTTGAGTGGGTTCAGTCTTGCACGTGGAGGGTTTGGGTGTGGGCTTTGGTTGGTGTGGCTCTCCCGTCGGGGGGTGCGTTCTACGGCGAAGGTGCATTAACCGGCACCAGGAGGCGGGATTACTGCGAGCCTCAGCCAGTGCGTCTTTGCAGCAGTTCTATGATTGCTCAGCACAATAAATACTTTACACACATACAGTTGTTGACAAAATACACTGTACATTTTATACCTCAGCTAACTAAACTATGGAAATGTATAATATAGTTCATATAGCAATATGGTCTCACTGCACAGCAGGCCAGCAGTTAGCCGAGTCCGCAATCCATGGTGAGGCACAATTCAGTGACGTGCCTCAACTGGCTGCTGACTCACCGCAAGTCTTTTCTCAGTATTTGAACGGCAAATTTGAAAATTCAGCGATTTTGAAGAAAAATCATCTAAAACTGGTGAAGTTAAATGGAAAAATAACTTTATAGCATAATCACTGGATACATATAACAATTTTTTTTTTTTTTTTTCTTTTTACACTTTTTTTCTTTCCATGATGGCAGGTGAGGCCGGGCCTCACCTGCCTCTAGTGACCGCACGTCACTGGTGTGCATTAGTTACATATTATGCATCTCAAGAATTTAGCACCAAAGTGTGAATTTAATAAGAAACATCCTTGAGGATTGCAAGTGATCCAAATGTCCTCCTTGAAATGTCTACCTGCAAAGCAGACCTGATTTTATATACAACATAAAAATGCACTTGCCAGCAAGAACAAGTCATAAAAATGTCAACATTGCTGTCTGCTATGCTACCACCAATACAGCGATCTCAGCTTGCGTGTGTATAAAAACATGTCTGACATTACTGGAGGGAGGAGGATTTCAGTGATTTTTTTTCCAGTAATGGACACCTGGAAGCAACAGCTCATGCACAGAGTATGATATGTGTCTCCACCGGCTCCACTGAAGCGCATCAGGATGTCGCAGTCAAGTGGGAACTTTGTTTAGAAAGTTCCCCTGACAGGCTTGCGAGGAAATTCACAGCTAAAACTAAAATTGTTTATACTCTGTCTGGCCACATTTTGGGTTAGCGATGTAGAAGGTAAACTATTTGTTGGGAAACAAGATTTTGAAGCATTCTGGTATAGCACCAATCATCACGATTTACCCGACACATGAGACGTGACAAACTGGGGGACGGGGGACGGGTGTCGGGTGGGTGTATTATTCACTTTAGCCACCAGATGGTAGTAGAGTGTTGATAATCTTAAAATGTGTTTTGTGGCAATTCCAACTTTGACAATAGCATTAGTTGCTGTGTGGAGTGGCACTTTACATCAATTTCAGTAGACTACATTGCAAAACCATTACCCCGCAAGATCTATCCATGAATAGGTTCATACGAATCCCTTCCCTATTGTAACTTCTAGACAAGGGGTTTTCAAAATGTGTCCGAGATATAATACGGTTAGAGCCACTGCCAGTAATTGAACAAAGTAATTTTCAGAGCATTTGTGGCATATTCCATTCAACCAAGACTCTTTTTAAACCCTCATTGTAGGACATGTTTTTCCCCTTTGAAATAAGTTATCTTAGGTGAGGTGTATGATAGGCAGTAATTTTAGCAATAATGTCAGTATAAAAATGCACTGTGTGCAGTGTGTGTTAAAAAAAATGAACTGTTTCAGATAATAAAATTAAAAAAAATATTGCAACATTTAAAAATGAGCTGATTATGATAACTGCGGTGTAAATTTTCATAGCCATCAATCCATCCATTTACTACCACTATCTTGTTTTATTATCATCATATAATCTTTTGCAAGTATGCCATTAAGTTTTGATTGATTGATTGAGACTTGTATTAGTAGGTTGCACAGTGAAGTACATATTCCGTACAATTGACCACTAAATGGTAACACCCGAATACGTTTTTCAACTTGTTTAAGTCAGGGTCCACTAAGTTGCAATTACAGTTGGAAGTCCAAGACGTTAGATGGCAGTTGTGGAACGTTTATAGTGTTTTTTTTTGTTGTTTTTGTTACACCCTAAAAAGTGTTAATACTGTCAGTACTGTACCTACTATGCATCAGCTGTTTTATTGTAATATGCATCTTAGTTGTGATTGTGGTTAACAACTTTGGAGGTGTTGATATTGCCATGTAAAATTGCAAATGCTAATAAGTATAATTTTGATAGCAAAGCCAATTTGTTTTAGCATCAAGCTGGCACATTTTTTTTGGAAACACTGAGCCTGAATATGAATATACAGTCGTGGTCAAAAGTTTACATACACTTGTGAAGGGCATAATGTCATGGCTGTCTTGAGTTTCCAATAATTTCTAAAACTCTTATGTTTTTGTGATAGAGTGATTGGAGCATATAGTTGTTGGTCACAAAAAACATTCATGAAGTTTGGTTCTTTTATGAATTTATTATGGGTCTACTGAAAATGTGACCAAATCTGCTGGGTCAAAAGTATGCATACAGCAATGTTAATATTTGTTTACATGTCCCTTGGCAAGTTTCACTGCAATAAGGCGCTTTTGATAGCCATCCACAAGCTTCTGGTTGAATTTTTGACCACTCCTCTTGACAAAATTGGTGCAGTTTAGCTACATTTGTTGGTTTTCTGACATGGACTTGTTTTTTCAGCATTATCCACATGTTTAAGTCAGGACTTTGGGAAGACCATTCTAAAACCTTAATTCTACCCTAATTTAGCCATTCCTTTACCACTTTTGACGTGTGTTTGGGGTTGGAACACCCAACTGCGCCCAAAACCCAACCTCCGGGCTGATGATTTAAGGTTGTCGTAAAGTATTTGGAGGTAATCTTCCTTTTTCATTGTCCCATTTACCCTGTAAAGCACCCGTTCCATTGGCAGCAAAACAGGCCCAGAGCATAATACTACCACCACCATGCTTGGGATTAAGGGCCCCACCTTTTCTCCTCCAAACATATTGTTGGGTATTGTGGCCAAACAGCTCAATTTTTGTTTATTTCCTCCAGAAGGCCTTATCTTTGTCCATGTGATGTCATGCCATTGTTTTTGTTTCTGACAAGTATGTGCTCCAATCACTCTATCACAAAAAAAATAAGAGTTTAGAAATTATTGGAAACTCAAGACAGCCATGACATTATGTTCTTTACAAGCGTATGTAAACTTTTTGACCACGACTGTATATATATAAAATACATAGTTGACGCATTGGTAGATCTTGCTTTGGTTTTTGGCTGAGACCCGGGATCTTGGATTTGAAAAGGTTGGTGACCACTGACCTAGAGGTAGTTTGGCGGCGGTCGCTCTCAGTGCTGCTGGAGTAAATACCAAATGGTGTTGGCAACCAGGTGTGACGGCACGCGCAACTCACGTACCGTAACATGGCATCGTTGGATGCGTTGACCGCTCGGATTCGAGCACTGCCAAAAAGGTACCAGATTCGATACCCATCTCTACATACCATTAAATAATTAGTTATATCTTTTAAGAACTACATAGACTGAGCAGCCGTGTTTAGATGTTATACAGTGACTTAATTAAATGTGTTTGAGATGATATTGCATCCTATTTAAAAAAATATATTTTAATAATCTGGTGATTGTATGCAGATTGCTCTTGCCAACAACTCATACAGTGGTTTGGATGTTCTAAATAGTATTTCTATTTGGGGGTAGGAGCACGTGAAATCTCGTTTTATAGCACATCATTGTGGTGCATTCAAGGAACCTTGATTACAGTTTGAAACAAAGACGTCACTACTTTTTCAAAACTGGGGGGTTTTACCCCTCAGTAGATGCACTAAAAATATTATGATAATGATATAGTATTGTGATTGTTATCCACTAATAACAATATTACACGAATCAGCTAATCTCTACCTTACACTATGAAGTAAAGAGAAACGTGACAGATTGTAATTATATTAAAGTTAATATTGAAAGTTATATGATTATTGAAACTCAGATCCTGGCTACTTTAAAAAAAAAAAAAATTTAACACTAAATAATTTAGGGGGCTTTAAGAATGTTTTATTGGGCCTTTATCCCCCCTAAAACATCCCACCTGTCAGTGGTTCAAAAACTTGATAAAACACTATTGATGAAACTAAGAAATAAGCATATTAATATTGCAGGCTTTTTGATCGTGGAGTGCTACCGAGTTTTCACATGTGTAGAACGTATCATAAAATTATTGGCATGCAGGAGGGAACTAGATATTTTAATCCCATCTTTAAAAAGCCTAAAAAAGTTGTTTTTTCCCATACAAAATATTGAAGACACTACAAGCTGCATGCAAAAACCAGCATGTGTTTTAAACAGCTAATTTGAACCAAATTAAGTCAATAATTTGTTTTTTTTTAGTGCATGTAAACATTCAGAGTGTGTATATGTGGGACGGTGATGTATATTTTTGTGTAATAAAATAAGTAATAATAAAGACCAAAATGGGTCCACAAACAAAATCTTGTTTTGGGCCACAAAAAAGTCTAAGGATTTAATATTGCCATGATATATACGACTATTAGCCGCCCAGGCTGTGCGGACCGCAATTACACTAAACAATGAAATTAAGTACAATAATATAAAATACTTTGTCATTGCACTTAAAAAGTACAGCAACATAAGTTTTCAGTCCACACCGTCCAAGAACTGACATAGTATATATAGTTACATGGGTGGACAGAACAGGAAGGATGATGGGTCGGAGGAGTAGAAGGAGAGGAAAAATCAAGGGGAGTGTGAGGTGGGGTCAGTATGTGTGCATGCAGGAGATGTGAGGGAGAGGGAGGGGGAGCATCCGCCTTCGTTGAGAGCCAGAAGAAGAAGACGGCCACAAATGGCCCACGGGCTGCGAGTGTGAGACCTCTGTTCTCATATCATCTTGATAAATTATACAGCAGAATCTAGAGCAGGGGGTTCCAAAGTATGCCACAGTGAGCCTTTTTTCAGAAAAAATAAATACTAATTCTAAAGCTCACACTAAAATCTGACTATTGTTGACTTAAACATTACAAAAGTTAACAAGATTGAACATGTTTTTGTTTATTATTTTTGTCAAGCTGCTAACCATCCCTTCAAGGGGAACCACACTTGTTTTAATTGTGTATTATTTACAATCCTTATGTATGACAAGAACACATATGTCTTTGTCTTTATTTTGTGCATTGTAACTCGTAAATACACATTAATAAAAGTCAGCTAACAATGGTGCTAATGGAAGTCGCTCTATTCCGCCTATAAAGCGCTCTAAAAAACATCCAAAAGCCTCATCAACATTATATATATATATATATATATATATATATATATATATATATATATATATATATATATATATATATATATATAAAATGTAGTAACATTCATAATCACATGTAACATTTACATATTTTGATCATTTTAAACATAAGACGGTATATTAATTTCACATCGCATTACAACACATACGTTTCCCTTCAACAACAACACTACTACTAATTATAGAAGACTTCATTAGAGACAACAAACACTACCTTGGCACAAATGATGATCCTCAACATTATATTTGTAAGCTTAAATATGAGGAAGATAAGCTACAAGTTTTAGAAGCTGAGTGCTAAACAGATCCAGCTTTACTAAGCATCATGTAACAGTATTGCTAAGTGCTAAACAAGAAATATAATCTACCATTATAACAAAACAATCACTTACTGCACAATGTCTGCGCTCACTGGGATTCCGTCTGAAATATGTCAGTTCAGTTGAAGAATTAATCATAATCCTCCTGAAGGGTAAAACAAATGGCTTTGATTCATTGATTGAAGATTTTGTTAGCAAATTGTGAGATTGTGCGTGCCGCTAACGAGCGTCTTTTGGTGCCTTTCTTGCCATCTCCGGGTATAAGTTCAATGTCAAAGTTGACCAACTTCTCGAATTATGGCCACATCCTTCTACTATCCAGGTGAGAGGCATGATTTCTTAAATATGATAAACTTTCACCAGCTTAGGGGTAATACAGCAGCTCACCGGCTCAATATGTCGACATAACAGCATAAGCGAGTTCGCTCTCTGTGATCACGGCACAGCTAAAAGTAGTTTGACTGAGTTAGCAGTTATACAAAAGTAATAACAATATAGCTAATACTTAATATTTAGGTCACAAGGTGTAAATGGAGTGTTGTTGGCGTTTTTTTTAGAAAGCTTTGCATAGTCGCCATGTTTCAAGCCAAACAACTCTAGTGCGCATGCACCGGCTCTGCTGAGACTCAGTGTCCAGGAAGAAAGCAGTTTTGTCTAAAATGCATTAACAAGCGGTAGACAATGGATGGATGGGTTGTTCAGTAATTTAAAAAAAAAACTGTATTACTAACTGTCTGAAATGCTACCACGGTTTATCATTATACCATTTACCGTTACATTCCTAATCACGACGTCCGCTTTTTTAAAATTTAAAGCATTATTGATTAAGGGTCACTGCAGACTTTAAGGGTCTACAGACATAATAAAACATCACTTACTGTACAATTTCTGCTGTCATTAGGATGTCGACTGCTAGGATGTTCATATATTCCCTGTCACGGCTCGGGCGCACATCAGTGTGCATTCATCTGTGCGCTGCGCTGAGCGGAACTCCGAGAGCGCAGCTCCGAGAGCAAGCAAAGCGCACGCCAGACCGGCGGCACCAAGCAGCTACAACCAATCGCCAGCAATCAGCACACCTGGAGCTGATGATCATATTCTGCCCCCTATTTACTGCCCCCTTGTGGAACTGTGCCGTCACTCCTCCTCCAACCATAACATTCCCACTTAGATTAAAAATTACTCATAATCCTTGCGAAGAAAAGGGGGGTTAAACCAAGCGACTTTTTCTGTCGTTCTTGCCATGTCCGGGTCTAAATTAGCTGTCAAAGTGTAACATCTTGACGAAATACGTCCTCATCCTTCTACTATCCAGGTGAGAGGCCTTATTTATGATCTCCAATAAAGTTTGACGAGCAAGGAAACGAGGAAGCAGCTGATCAGTTGATCATGTCAAGATTGGCACACAAACTTGTGTTCACTGCCCCGCTATAAATAGTTTGTCTGCAATAGCGTTTATATTAACAATACCATTAATATTTGGTTAATATTGAAGTCACGAAATGTAAATTGAGTATTGTTGGCGGTTTTTGGATGTTTTTTGGCAGGGGTTTTATGTTGCGGAATAGAGGACCTCCCATTGGGTCCACTGTAAGCAGACTTTTATTTACGTTTATTTGATATTTAGAATGCATTAAAAAAAAGTACATCAGTCGTAATGTCTTTCATAATGATTGTGAAGGATAGGCAACATTCCCCTAAAACGTGCAGTTCCCCTTTAAAAGCCCTTGAGGCCCATCCCACGCAAAACCACCAAAACGTAGCATTCTAATCAATTATAAATTTGGTAACACTTTACTATGGGAAACATATTCTAAGTAACAAAGACTTAATTTAGAGTTATTTGGACACTAGGGGAACATATAAGGGTTAGGGTTAGGGTTACTAATAAGCAATAATTCTGAGGTTATTGAGGGAAGGCCATGCAGAATAAGGCATTAATAAGTACTTAATAATGACTAATTAAGAGGCAATATGTTATTAATCTGCATGTTAACAAGCAACTAATTAATGGTGAATATGTTCCCCATACTATGCCTCAAATGTCATAAATTGTAAGAGGAATAGGGAATGAAAAGGCATCTTTTTTGTGTTTCTACTAACAATGAGTATTGATGCCAAAGTCATAAATGCTAATGTTCAAAAGGCCTTTATGGGTCAAAACCTTAACCCCGTCCGTCACATCATAGTCCTGATCTTCCAACTATGTGAGGACCATCAGACGTGGTACAGAAAGTCCCCTTGCTGCCTTTCTGCAGTTCCTCCATTATTGAAAAGCATAGATTTGTCATGGTACTGTATAGTCATTAGAGATAAGTGTTCTTGAGGTCTGTGCAGACGAGCGTGCATCCATCAGCGACATCAGCGCGCGGCGTCTTCATATCTGCCGTCTCCCTGAGAGGAAGTGAAAGGCAGGAAGCGCATCCTCTGCTATTAGCCAGCGCCACCTCCACCAATCATTTTATTCAAATAAGCCTGTGGTGCCGTACCACAGTCCCAATCAATGGCATTTATCTGCTCTTTGAAAAAAGCCGATAATGGGACGAGGCAGCCAGGGAGGGGGGGCGGAGGGGGAGGTGTCGGTGCGCCAAAGTGCTCGGTCTCTTTATGCCATTTGTGCAAAATGGAAATGGGACATGACAGTGTTGATTCCATCATTAGCCTCCAGGCTAAATGTCAGTTAAGAGTCTGTGGGGTTGGGCGGGTCCGGTGATGGAGGCACCAGGCTACGGTGGGAATGTTGTGGAGTGGGAACACGTTAAAACGGTCAACATGATCGTGATTTGGTACGGCACGTACTTCGGTTGTTAAGACTGGCTTTTGGTTACATTTTGATCCTGCTTCGCTTTAAGGTATGAAACATAAGAAAAACCTGAAAACTGCTAGCAGGTAATTTTCCAAATAATCAAATTCTCGGTAACACTTTAGTATGGGGAACATATTCAACATTAATTAGTTGCTTATTAACATGCAAATTAGTAACATATTGGCTCTTAATTAGTCATTATTAAGTACTTATTAATGCCTTATTCTGCATGGCCCTATCCTTAACCCGGTAATACCGGTATTTGCCCTATTTCCCCATTCGGACTAAAAATACAGCGGTATCAGTTTGAGTCCATATCGCCCATCCCTAACATCGAGCATGTGTTCTGTGGTGTGCTTTTCTGTCGTGTTGCTGCTTGCTCCTAGTATCCTATAGCCCACCATGTTTACCTTTTGTAAATGACATCACTATAATCCAAGAAAAGATCAATGGTGTGTGTTTATTGGAGGACATTTAGATGCTGAGCGTTGCACAAGTAAACATGCTGCAGGACTGCTCGTATCGGGGCCTTGCATCGCAGTCTTTAGATAAAAGCCGTTTATTTTGTTGATATCAATAATGGATCTTTTAAACCCCTTATTACAAGTAGACCTCTCATTGCGTAAAGCACAGCAGGTTTTGGAAACAGGTTGTTAAAAACAGAACACCAATACAGAAGTTCTCTTATTTGGCATCGACTTGTGTGAATTTTATTTTGTCATAAAAAATTGGATTTTGAAGGCAATGGACCTTAAAGAGCCATCTGTGCATGGAGGCAAAAACACTCCGGATGAGTGACTGGTGATTTACATTCAATGCAAAGATGCTGATCAACAGGTGGTTCTATTGTTCATCTGTCTCTGAAGCCATGCTTGTCTATTTTCTGCCATTCCCTCCTCGGGGAAAGACATTTTTTTTTTATACCTCCCCCGAATTGAAATACTATAGAAAAATGGATATTTATCTATTCATCCATACAATCTAATGTATACACACAATCATGTGATCACCAAAATAGATGAATAAATTAAAGTTAAAGTACCACTGATAGTCACACACACACTAGGTGTGGTGAAATGACTCTGCATTTGACCCATCCCCTTGTTCCACCCCCTGGGAGGTGAGGGGAGCAGTGAGCAGCAGAGGTGGCCGCGCTCGGGAATCATTTTGGTGATTTAACCCCCAATTCCAACCCTTGATGCTGAGTGCCAAGCAGGGAGGTAATGGGTCCCATTTTTATAGTCTTTGGTATGACTCGGCTGGGGTTTGAACTCACGACCTACCGATCTCAGGGCGGACACTCTAACCCCAAGGCCACTGAGCAGGCTAAATTGAGCTGAGATCTGCAACAGAACAGGCTTGACCATGCCACCCAGATACCCCCCCCCCCCCTTTCCCCATTGGGGTCTCCAAACCTGCGATAGGACACACACCTCTAGGCTTACCTTAGAGTACATGGCCCCATTGAGGACCTCTCCGTTGCGGATCCAGATGATTGAGGCGGCCGGCTTGGCGTTGTCTGCGTGGCAGGTCAGATTGAGTGGGTCGCCCGCCCTCAGGCTCACCACGGGCCCGCCGCTGATGATGGGGTCCTCGGGTGGAACTATTGATACAGGGAGACAGAGACATGAGATCAGCATAATACGATAATGGTTGACTTGTGTATCATTAACAATATGAATCTGTAAGTCACCATGACAGTGATTGCTGTATCAGAGCAAAGGGTTCTGCCGCCTCACACAAAAACACAAAACTCTTTTCACCTTGGCTGGATCTTGTGCTAGTAAAATATTTTATTCGTAGATATCAGGTGTGCCTAATGAAGTATCCTGTACAGTACAGTAGGGAAGGGATTCATTTGGCCCTATTCCTGAGTGGATCTCATGTAAAGGGAGAAGGGATGGGGGGGGTAATCATTTCGCAATGCAGTCTGCTGAAAATGATAGAAAGTGACACTCTACATAGAAACTGATGTCAAAGTTGGAGTTGCCATAAAACACATGTTAAGATATAGTGGACCCATCCAATCCAATCCACTTTATTTACATAGCACATTTCATAAAACAATATAATTTTCACAAAGTGCTGCACAGAAGTTAAGTCAAGCATACCAGAAGAGTCAGTAATATAAAACATTTAAAATACATCAGAGAAAATAAAATTGACTAAAATCACAAAACTCTCATGCTGGTTTAAAAGCCAAAGAGTAAAAATATGTTCAAAAGTTTTGGAGCCACAGCAGAAAATGCACGATCACCTCTGGATTTTAAACTGGTTTTTGGGACGACAAGAAGAAACTGGTCAGCTGACCTCAGAGACCTTGTTGGTGTGTACATTTTTAAAAGGTCTGACATATATTGTGGCGCTAATCCGTTAAGAGATTTAAAAACAAACAAACAATATTTTCAAATGAATTCTAAAATGAACTGGGAGCCTGTGCAGGGATTCTAAAATAGGAGTAATGTGTTCATGTTTTTTAGTGCCAGTTAAAAAACGAGCAGTAGCATTTTGGACTAACTCAATCAAGCAACTGAGGCCGATGGTTCATACCAACGTAGAGGGAGTTGCAGTAGTCCAAACGTGATGAAATAAAAACATGGATTAAGCGCTCAAAGTCGTTAAAAGATAAAACTGATTGAATTTTTGCTAAAAGTCTTAGATGATAAAAACTACATCGTACAACGTAGTTAACCTGCTGCTCCAATTTAAAATCTTTGTCGAACTTGAATCCAAGATTTGTGACTGTTGGTTTTAAATAAGGCAGTGGTTCTTAACCTGGGTTCGATCGAACCCTAGGGGTTCGGTGAGTCGGGCTCAGGGGTTCGGCGGAGGTCAAGACACACCCAACTCATCGTGTAAATAAAAACTTCTCCCTATCAGCGTATTACGGATACGGCAACAGCAGAAGTCAGACTGATTTGCAGGTGTGTAATTTGTTGTGAGTTTATGCACTGTGTTGGTTTTGTTGTTTGAACAAGGTGATGTTCATGCACGGTTCATTTTGTGCACCAGTATAAAAACATAGTAACACTTTAATATGGGGAACATATTCACCATTAATTAGTTGCTTATTAACATGCAAATTAGTAACATAATGGCTCTTAACTAGTCATTATTAAGTACTTATTAATGCCTTATTTGGCATGGCCTTATTATAACCCTAACCCTCTAACCCTAACCCTAACCAAATGACTCTAAATTAAGTCTGTGTTACTTAGAATATGTTCCCCTCGTGTCCAAAAAACTCTAAATTAAGTCTTTGTTACTTAGAATATGTTCCACATACTAAAGTGTTACCAAAAACATACAACTTTGTCTTGAATTTGAAAAAAAACATTTTATTTTTCATTAAAGAAGAGTCCAGTGAATGGGCATATGAAACTGGTGGGGTTCGGTACCTCCAACAAGGTTAAGAACCACTGAAATAAGGCATCAGGGGGTCCAGGTCACTGGGGTGAGCAGTCTGTTTTACTTTTGAGTCAAATAAAATAATTTCCGTCTTGCTCTCATTTAAGTTTGGAATCTGTCACGTTTCATGTGTCAGGTAAACCGTGCAATATACACCCCCTTCCTATTAGATATAATCCTATACAAGGTGAAGTAAATGGTAAATGGGTTATACTTGTATAGCGCTTTTCTACCTTCAAGGTACTCAAAGCGCTTTGACACTATTTCCACATTCACCCATTCACACACACACATTCACACACTGATGGTGGGAGCTGCCATGCAAGGCGCTAACCAGCAGCCATCAGGAGCAAGGGTGAAGTGTCTTGCTCAAGGACACAACGGACGTGACGAGGTTGGTAGAAGGTGGGGATTGAACCAGGAACCCTCAGGTTGCTGGCATGGCCACTCTCTCAACCACGCCACGCCATCCCCAAAGTGAAGTGTGTGAATTATATTTATATTGCACTTTTCTCTATTGACTCAAAGTGCTTTACACAGTGGAATCTAAGTTACATTTAAACCAGTGTGGGTGGCACTGGGAGCAGGTGGGAAACGTGTCTTACCCAAGGACACAACGGCAGTGACGAGGATGGCAGTACCTGGGATCGAACCTGGAATCCTCAAGTTGATGGCACGGCCACTCTACCAACCGAGCTATACCGCTAGGTAAAACAAATAAAATACCCTCACATGTCACCCGGGGGAGCTACCCGACACTCAGAATGTAGATGTACAAAACATGAAAGTTTTGCATATTGAAGCGAGTTATATTTATATAGCGCTTTTTCTCTAGTGACTCAAAGCGCTTTACATAGTGAAACCCATTATCTACATTTAAACCAGTATGGGTGGCACTGGGAGAAGTTGGGTAAAGTGTCTTGCCCAAGGCCGGAAGCAGGAATCGAACCTGGAACTGTCAACTTGCTGGCCTGGCCGCTCTACCAAGCGAGCCACACCGCCCCAATAGATGATCAACTCTGTCACTGTTCAATAGATCAGTCAATATAGGCCCACTTTGGATCCATGCACAAATACCGGCATTAATGATAATCCACTAACCGCCTTCAGACACACGTCAGCGTCACGCGTGTTTTACTCCCCCGTGCTTTGACAAACACAACAACGAGACAGAAGCATCTCAGCCGCGCTATGTGCACGTCTACATGCCATTGATCAAAGTGCCGCTCCTCTTCTACCCATGAGCTGTGTTCTTTTTTTTTTTTTTTTTTTTTCAATCTAACTCAAACTGCAGTGAATTATTGATTGACCCGAATGCTCATTACAATGCAGATCTGGGGCGAGACGAAATCAAAGGCTGCAGGCTGCTTTCGAATCTTTCCACACAAGCGCCATGATTGGAAGGAAGGGTTGTTATGGGTTAGATTTGTGCTGTCAGGCATCACCGGAGATGAATGCAAATAAAGGAAATGTAATTTGGGACACGGTTTTGCACATTTAATGACAATACGTATAATTGGGCTGGTTGACAGCCCGCATGAAGGAATATGCGGCGTGCTGCAAGAGCTGTGCATACGACATTGTTTTCCTACTCTTACCAGTGGAGTTTTAAATGAACTGATACATTTGGGGATGGTAACATCATCCGCTTTTATTTGTTTGTTGCAACCGTTTTTACAACGACTGCGCCCGAGAATTACTCAATGGATTACAGTTAAAGTCGTGCGATCCTTTATTGATCCCTCTTTGCACATTTGAGTTTATTTTCAAACACTATATAATGTAGATTATGTTCAGACAGCCATTGTGTTACGAGGGTTTGTTCACTTTCTGTGTTTAAAATGTTAGCGTTTTATCATATTAAAAAAGAGCATTGCAAAATGAATGCAGTGATGAAAGAACAAAGCAAAAGGTACATAAAGAAATTGAATTAAAGTGACAAACATTGTATGTAGTATAAATAAATGTGGTGTATATTTATATGAGGGATGGTTTGCAAGCTTTACGCAGACGCCTTGAGGGTGCTAACTTTCCAGTGTTGTAAGCATTATATCCCGCCTTCTTCTTGCTTTTATCACGTAATAATGTAAACTACGCCCACACGTAACACACACACACACACACACACACACACACACACACACACACACACACACACACACACACACACACACACACATTAGCTTTGTGCATTGTCAGCTAATGATAGCGATTCAGCAATTTTAAGCTACTCATGTTAGCTGTAATTGAATGTATATTTAATCATAACAACAACATCACTGAAAATCGTGAATTGGGACTGCTTTGGTATGTGTTCACAGTGAATAGTTGGTGACAAGTGACAAGTTTGAACGCCAAGCAAATTCCAGACACCAGCAGATGACATGGCACCCCAAACCATCACCCAACCATGCAAATTTTGCATTTCCTTTGGAAATCGAGGTCCCAGAGTCTGGAGGAAGACAGGAGAGGCACAGGATCCACGTTGCCTGAAGTCTAGTGTAAAGTTTCCACCATCAGTGATGGTTTGGGGTGCCATGTCATCTGCTGGTGTCGGTCCACTCTGTTTCCTGAGATCCAGGGTCAACGCAGCCGTCTACCAGCAAGTTTTAGAGCACTTCATGCTTCCTGCTGCTGACCTGCTCTATGGAGATGGAGATTTCAAGTTCCAACAGGACTTGGCGCCTGCACACAGCGCAAAATCTACCCGTGCCTGGTTTACGGACCATGGTATTTCTGTTCTAAATTGGCCCGCCAACTCCCCTGACCTTAGCCCCATAGAAAATATGTGGGGTATTGTGAAAAGGAAGATGCAGAATGCCAGACCCAAAAACGCAGAAGAGTTGAAGGCCACTATCAGAGCAACCTGGGCTCTCATAACACCTGAGCAGTGCCAGAAACTCATCGACTCCATGCCACGCCGCTTTAACGCAGTAATTGAGGCAAAAGGAGCTCCAACCAAGTATTGAGTATTGTACATGCTCATATTTTTCATTTTCATACTTTTCAGTTGGCCAACATTTCTAAAAATCCCTTTTTTGTATTAGCCTTAAGTAATATTCTAATTTTGTGACACACGGAATTTTGGATTTTCATTTGTTGCCACTTCAAATCATCAAAATTAAATGAAATAAACATTTGAATGCATCAGTCTGTGTGCAATGAATAAATATAATGTACAAGTTACACCTTTTGAATGCAGTTACTGAAATAAATCAAGTTTTTCAAAATATTCAAATTTACTGGCTTTTACCTGTATATATGTATATATACATATATTTATATATATATATATATATATATATATATATATATATACACACACATATATATATATATATATATATATATATATATATATATATATATATATATATATATATATATATATATATATATATATATATATATATATATGCATACATTACAGGCCAAAAGTTTGGACACACCTTCTCATTCAAAGTGTTTTCTTTATTTTCATGACTATTTACATTGTAGATTGTCAATGAAGGCATCCAAACTATGAATGAACCCATGTGGAGTTATGTACTTACCAAAAAAAGGTGAAATAACTGAAAACCTGTTTTATATTCTAGTTCCTTCAAAATAGCCACCCTTTGCTCTGATTACTTTTTTGCACACTTCTGGCATCCTCTCAATAGTAGGTAGGTAGTCATCTGAAATGGTTTTCACTTCACAGGTGCGCTTGAAGCTCATCGAGAGAATGCCAAGAGTGTGTCAAGCAGTAATCAGAGCAAAAGGTGGCTATTTTTAAGAAACTAGAATATAAAATGAAGTGAAGTGACTGGGATGGGAATCAACAACTCCAAGTCCGAGTCCATGGTTCTCGCCCGGAAAAGGGTGGAGTGCCATCTCCGGGTTGGGGTGGAGACCCTGCCCCAAGTGGAGGAGTTCAAATATCTCGGAGTCTTGTTCACGAGTGAGGGAAGAGTGGATCGTGAGATCGACAGGCGGATCGGTGCGGCGTCTTCAGTAATGCGGACGCTGTATCGATCCGTAGTGGTGAAGAAAGAGCTGAGCCGGAAGGCAAAGCTCTCAATTTACCGGTCGATCTACGTTCCCATCCTCACCTATGGTCATGAGCTTTGGGTCATGACCGAAAGGACAAGATCACGGGTACAAGCGGCCAAAACGAGTTTCCTCCGCCGGGTGGCGGGGCTCTCCCTTAGAGATAGGGTGAGAAGCTCTGTCATTCGGGAGGAGCTCAAAGTAAAGCCACTGCTTCTCCACATTGAGAGGAGCCAGATAAGGTGGTTCGGGTATCTGGTCAGGATGCCACCCGAACGCCTCCCTAGGGAGGTGTTTAGGGCACGTCCGACCAATAGGAGGCCACGGGGAAGACCCAGGACACATTGGGAAGACCATCTCTCCCGGCTGGCCTGGGAACGCCTCGGGATCCCCCGGGAGGAGCTGGACGAAGTGGCTGGGGAGAGGGAAGTCTGGGCTTCCCTGCTTAGGCTGCTGCCCCCGCGACCCGACCTCGGATAAGCGGAAGAAGATGGATTGATGGATGGATAAAATATAACATATAAACCGGAAAGTAAACATAGGAAGGAACGCTGAAACAGAAATAGCCTTTAAACATAGGAAAATTATAACAAATACAAAACGAGACATGACATGGACTTTGACTGGTCATGACATTCAAAACATTAAATTGCAACTGGACTGTTTAATCTTCAAATACGTTTCACCACTCATCTGATTAGGCTTTATTATGTAATGCTCACAGTCTTAGAAAGAGAAGCTTTAGTCTGAGAGCATGGTGCAGGGTCCAAAGTGTTTATCCTCAACAAGATACTCTTACCAATTAGTCAATGATGCTCATCCCTTCTACTGTACATGTAGTGCACATGGCAAAACGACTTGATAAAAACCTTCTTTTTTTTTATATCTGTATTTAACATTTCACTTTTCGTTCGGGCAACGGAGCCAAAAAGCAAACAAACTGCCTGCGATGTCTTGACTCTTTGTTTTGTTGCGAGCCTCTAATTTATCTTCTAGCTTATAGGCATACACCCCCAGGGCTACACAGTGTGTTTGATGGTGTGCAGTGGCTCGTAAAAATGTTAAATACCACTCGCTATAGTGACATTTTTTTTCCACTTCAAGTTGTACGTGCGCTAGTGCAAAAATGCATCAATGCCCACTCACAAGAAAAAATTATGGGATGGAATTAAAATAGTGCCCTTGCAGTGCATTCTAATTGTTGTACCAGAGAAGGTGTTCAGGTGTTCGATTGTCGCATGCAGTGGCATTTTGGTCCTTCACAGGCACATTTGCATGACAAATACTTCTGCATTTCAAACGCCAACACATGCAAATTGTGTTTGCCTGCCATCCTCAGAGACGTTCACATCCGCCGCCGTCTGAATGAGCGTTATGGGGAAAAGTTTAGGCCCGACAATTATTTTCGGACTCCTTTCGTTAAATCAAAGACAATTCCCTCACTGCCTCGCTATTGTGTGTTTTGAGTTAAAAATGCAGTGTTCATTTACCCGGGCTGCATTTTATGTGCTCCTCATTATTATGCGGAGGGTTCGGAGGATTCTCAGGTCGGCGCGAGCAGAACAGACGACGCCGCGTGCTAATCGAAGGGAATGGGAAAAGAAAACTGTTTGTGAGAATGTGGCCACCTTTGTGTCCTCCATCGGCGAATGGGAAACAAGGTCAGAGAGATCTCATTAGTTTGTTTGGCTGCGCGCTATGTAAATATGCCGCGTGAAGAGCGCGGTGACCCGGAGACGAGCCTAACATTTGTCATTGGGGCGGGTTGACTGGGGGAAAAAAGGCACAGTGGGTTGCAGAGATGCTGTTGAGATGGCGCGCTTGTCAGTGCACACGGCACTCGGACGTTAATTAAATGTCAAGCATAGAAGGCAGCCATGAAAGCGTTTTATGGCCTGATGGAGATGAGAGGATAATCTGACAATATGTGAAAGATAGGACTTGGAAATCTCGACAGCCATGACACGACCAAATTGAACATAATCTTAAAAACCTCTCATGGGAACAAAACCTTGTGCTTTTTGCTTTTTCGTCAAAGGAAAATAAGCCACTTATACATGAAGATTGTGGCGCCCCCTGTGGAATGTGGTAAATATGTTTCGGAAGACATGCTAGCGTACGTGTAAGTAAGTAAACGTTATTTATAAAGCGCTTTTCAAAGATAAGCACTGTACAAAACGTAGGTGAAGTAAAACAACTATTCAATTTAAAGGCTTACTGAAATGCGATTTTCTTATTTAAAAGGGGATAGCAGGTCCATTCTATGTGTCATACTTGATCTTTCGCGATATTGCCATATTTTTGCTGAAAGGATTTAGTAAAGAACATTGACGATAAAGTTCGCAACTTTTGGTCGCTGATAAAAAAGCCTTGCCTGTACCGGAAGTAACAGACGAGTAGGGTGACGCCACAGGTTGTGGAGCTCCTCACATCCGCACATTGTTTACAATCATGGCCACCAGCAGCGAGAGCGATTCGGACCGAGAAAGCGACAATTTCCCCATTAATTCGAGCGAGGATGAATGATTCATGGATGAGGAAAGTGAGAGTGAAGGACTAGAGGGTAGTGGGAGCGATTCAGATAGGGAAGATGCTGTGAGAGGCGGGTGGGACCTGATATTCAGCTGGGAATGACTAAATCAGTAAATAAACACAAGACATATATATACTCTATTAGCCACAACACAACCAGGCTTATATTTAATATGCCACAAATTAATCCCGCAAAACAAACACCTCCCCCCTCCCGTCCATATAACCCGCCAATACAACTCAAACACCTGCACAACACACTCAATCCCACAGCCCAAAGTACCGTTCACCTCCCCAAAGTTCATACAGCACATATATTTCCCCAAAGTTCCCAAAGTTACGTACGTGACATGCACATAGCAGCTTGCACGTACGGGCAAGCGATCAAATGTTTGGAAGCCGCAGCTGCATGCGTACTCACGGTACCGCGTCTGCGCATCCAGCTCAAAGTCCTCCTGGTAAGAGTCACTGTTTTCCCAGTTCTCCACAGGCCAATGGTAAAGCTTGACTGTCATCTTCCGGGAATGTAAACAATGAAACACCGGCTGTTTGTGTTGCTGCAGTCTGCTGCAATACACCGCTTCCCCCCCTACAGCTTTCTTCTTTGCTGTCTCCATTGTTCATTGAAAAAATTGCAAAAGATTCACCAACACAGATGTACAGAATACTGTGGAATTTTGCGATGAAAACAGACGACTTAATAGCTGGCCACCATGCTGTCCCAAAATGTCCTCTACAATCCGTGACGTCACGTGCTGACGTCATCATACCGAGACGTTTTCAGCAGGATATTTTGCGCGAAATTTAAAATTGCACTTTAGTAAGCTAAACCGGCCGTATTGGCATGTGTTGCAATGTTAAGATTTCATCATTGATATATAAACTATCAGACTGCGTGGTCGGTAGTAGTGGGTTTCAGTAGGCCTTTAAAACAACGGTTGATTAAAATTGATGGTTAAAAGGTGCATTAACTAAAAGCTTTACTAAAAAGAGAAGTTTTCAAAAGTTTCTTAATAGTGGCAACACAGTCAAGATCACAGAGGGACTGGTGCAAATTGTTCCAGAGTCTTGGAGCTATAGCCTGGAATGCCAGGTCTCCGCGGGTTTTAAAATGCGTTTTTGGGATCTTTAGAAGACCCTGGCCTGAAGACCGGAGGCTGCGCCCTGAAGAGTAGAAGACCGCTCTCCAAGATAAATGTTGTCCATTATTATTACTACCGGCACTTTATAAAACAACTTGAATTGTTATTTAATTGTTTTTGTACAATATTTCTTATTCAAAATTGAGTTTTTCTTTTTAAAAGTCATGTCACATGTTAAACGTGTCCTGTTTTGTGGGGGCCAAGCGCGGAATAAAAGGATTTCAATTGATTTCAATGGTGATGCTGTTAGCAATAAGAGTTCTTCAAGGTATGAGCAGCGCCATGGAAAAATTTAATACAAATTTCAAAGTAACACTTCCAAAGACATGCACCTGGGGATAGGTTGATTGGCAACACTAAATTGGCCCTAGTGTGTGAATGTGAGTGTGAATGTTGTCTGTCTATCTGTGTTGGCCCTGCGATGAGGTGGCGACTTTTTCAGGGTGTACCCCGCCTTCCGCCCGATTGTAGCTGAGATAGGCTCCAGCACCCCCCGCGACCCCAAAGGGAACAAGCGGTAGAAAATGGATGGATGTAGTATGTTATGACAGGCTTGTAAATATAATGAAAATCAATGTATATGGCGCTAGATATTTAGACATTAGTTAGATAGCTGCATAGCCAAGTGCAATCCATACTATTGGAACACCTAAAACAGGTGTCGCTTCTTCTCCTCCTAACCCTACTTTGGAGCTTGGCGTGAACATCAACAACAACTAGGACTGCAATCCTATGATTTTTTTCAGCTCCCACATTATTGCTGCTATAATTTCTGCCTCCTTCGAAAACCCTATTCATAAATCTGCCAGAACAAAATAAACTCTGGAGTGTCATAACGAATTAAAACTAAACAACTACAATAAAAGTGACTTCACATCAATTAGTTGTAACTCCAACAACAATCTGGATGTCGCTTCAGTCGCCATTGTTCACAACTGCTATTACTTAAGTTTTGCATGACGGCGGTCATGTTTTTTAACCAGCTTTGCTCACATTTTGCCAACCTGTGCTTGTCCCCAAATGTCACGCTTATTCGGCCAGACACCTCAAAGTTGCTTTGCTTGAAACGCTGCCGGGAAAATAAAGACGATTCGACCCATGGGGTTTAAATCAAACCCCATTATTAGACATAATAACAGCTCCACTTTGTGGTGTCGGAAAAATTATAGCACAAGCAACCTAGTAGGGGGTGTATGTTTTGATTTGTGTAGCATTTTTGTGTACGGCGGTTCAGGAGAAAATACTCGGATTTCAAAAACACAGTACAGCCGCTCCATCACTGCACTTATTGTGTATTAGTTTAATTGCGGCTTATTTATTAGTTAGCACGTTGCAACAACAATAAAATTGGGAAGAACCAATTAAAAGTGAATGCCCAGAGCCATTTGAGCCACGGGGGGTTCACAGCAAGACTTAATAGCGCACGAGGTAGTCATATTTTCATGGTGCTTGCTGAAGGAAACGGTAAAAACTGACCAATAACACATCATTATGACTGACGCAAAATTCATTTCATTTGGTCCAAAATGGTCCACTTAGTCCACCTTATTACCGCCAGGTCTGACAGTTATACAGATTCCATGGCTTGAACTTGAATCAGCCATCATCATTACTGGGCTGTTTGCTAACTCGGCAGTCCCTAATGGTTCTAAATTAGCTCTTTACTGCAGCTATTCGATAGTCTTGGCATAAGTAGTGTGGTCAGTGGGACAGAGTGATTGCTCCTCTTTAATTACAGGGGCTGACTCACCGCAAAACCGGCAGCGCTCTCGATCCCCCCCCTCCTCCATTGGTATGATAACGCAATTGCTTTCAGCGCTTTCACAAATTTTCAATCTTAGATTGCTACACTTGGTCTCCGATGCCTCCATGCAGTAAGCCGCTGCTGGTGTATCCGAAACAGCGTATTGTTTTCTTGTGAAACAATACGTTGTAAATATCACCTTCAAATTGCAACATCTTCATCTACTCAGTATTCTGCCAAACTATTTGGATAGCAATGCCAAAAAGTGCCTTTTAAAAGGAGCACACAAACCTTTGTCTTGACCTTTCTTTTAGTGAGCATCCCAAGAACAGGTGTTAAACTCAATGCCACATCTTTTATGTGGTCGGCAAAGGCCTGGTAATAATAAAAAACTTTAAACGTTTTGCAAAATTTGTTAACATTTTGACCAAAACAAATTGTGCTGCATGTAGCTACAGTTCTTAACTGAATATTACTCTATAATACGGCTGTCAAAAAAAAACAACGCAGATTTATCACACAATTTATTTTGACTGCACTCAAATGTGTGAGCATGAGTGTGAATAGTTATCTGTTTATTAGGAGTGTCAAAAAAATCTAATTTCGAATGAATCGCATTTCTTATTTGTAACAATTCTTAATCGATTAAAACATATACATTTAAAATATATATATACATACACTGTATTGCCAAAGGTATTTGGCCACCTGCCTTGACTCACATACGAACTTGAAGTGCCATCCCATTCCTAACCCATAGGGTTCAATATGATGTGGGTCCACCTTTTGCAGCTATTACAGCTTCAACTCTTCTAGGAAGGCTGTCCACAAGGCTGTGGAGTGTGTTTATAGGGATTTTTGACCATTCCTCCAAAAGCACATTGGTGAGGTCACACACTGATGTTAGTCGAGAAGGCCTGGCTCTCAGTCTACGTTCTAATTCATCCCAAAGGTGTTCTATCGGGTTCAGGTCAGGACTCTGTGCAGGCTAGTCAAGTCCTTTCACACCAGACTCCGCCATCCATGTTTTTATGGACCTTGCTTTGTGCACTGGTGCACAGTCATGTTGGAAGAGGAAGGGGTCCGCTCCAAACTGTTCCCACAAGGTTGGGAGCATGGAATTGTCCAAAATGTTTTGTTATCCTGGACCATTCAAAGTTCCTTTCACTGGAACTGAGGGACCAAGCCCAACTCCTGAAAAACAACCCCACACCATAATTCCTCCTCCACCAAATTTGACACTCGGCACAACGCAGTCCGAAATGTACCGTTCTCCTGGCAACCTCCAAACCCAGACTCGTCCATCAGATTGCCAAATGTAAAAACGTGATTAATCACTCCAAAAAACAAGTCTCCACTGCTCTAGAGTCCAGTGGCGACGTGCTTTACACCACTGCATTGACGCTTTGCATTGGACTTGGTGATGTATGGCTTAGATGCAGCTGATCGGCCATGGAAACCCATTCAATTAAGCTCTCTGTGTACTGTACGTGGGCTAATTGGAAGGTCACATGAAGTTTGGAGCTCTGTAGCAACGTCTTTGCCCTATGAGCTTCAGCATCCGCTGACCCCTCTCTGTCAGTTTACGTGGCCTACCCCTTCATGGCTGAGTTGCTGTTGTTCCTATAGTCTTCCATGTTCTTATAATAAAGCCGACAGTTGACTTTGGAATATTTAGGAGCGAGAACATTTCACGACTGGATTTGTTGCACAGGTGGCATCCTATGACAGTTCCACGCTGGAAATCACTGAGCTCCTGAGAGCGGCCCATTCTTTCACAAATGTTTGTAGAAACAGTCTCCATGCCTAAGTGCTTGATTTTATACACCTGTGGCCGGGCAATGTAATTAGGACATCTGATTCTGATCATTTGGATGGGTGGCCAAATATGCTTGGCAATATAGTGTATGTATGTCCTGTCCAGCAACTTTAGTAAATGTTTGTGTAGAATTTTATTAAAAAAAAAAAGTTTTCTTTTTAAGTAATGTAGACATTTATCAGAGATGTTGACCTATTTTATGGAGGAATGTAGTTAATCATAGAACTGGCATCCAATGTTATTAAAAAAGCATTGATTTTGAATCGAGAATCGATTCTGAATCAAATTGTTACCCCCAAAAATCGAATCAAATTGTGTGGTGCCCAAATAATCAAAGCCCTACTGTCGATCTGTGTTGGCCCTGTGATGAGGTGGCGACTTGGTCAGGGTGTACCCCGCCTTCCGCCCGAGTACAGCTGGGATAGGCTCCAGTCACCCCCGCCACCCCAAGAAGGACACGCGGTAGAAAATGGATGGATGCTCTAATACTTTCACCACGGATGGTTACCTAAAAGTGAGTGATCAGGTCAATGCATACATGAAAAAGACTCTGACTGGCAATTTTTGCTCAAAAATACACCCTGACTGAACTCTAGATAAAACTGTTTTTTTAACAAATACATGACATGCATTCAAGTACAACATGGCTTGTGTATGGGGGTCTTTTGTACATGAATTACATGTTTTGCAAGCAAGTAATAGCCTGTGAGTGATTATGATTGATCTGATTTGAGAATGTATTATTTTACAGCATTAATTGTATTATTTAATGCAACAGGGGAATTTTTTGTTTTGTTTTTTGGTGATTGTAACCCTTTTTGAAATAAATTCTACAATAGGTGAACTTCAATATCTGCACTACAAATTATTTGCCACTTGCTAAGATTTAAAACTTTATTTCTCAAAATTTCCCTAATTTTTAGAGCCATTTACTTATTTTTAGTCATTGAATTTACATCATAATAATTTTAGCATGAATAATAATAATTCGTCTATTCTTGTTTAAAAATGTTAAATCGAGAAAATAACTGTTTAAATAAGATATTCTGGTTTTCCCCACATAGAAAATCCCTTTTAAAAAGTCATCCCGAGGATGACTAATTTAAAAATTGAAAGTGGCTTGTTTACATGATAAAATAATTATTTGTCGCTTATAAATCCTGAAATCCTTCAGTCATCAGTCCAATCAACCATTGTAATTTTTACAATATAACTAAAACAATTAATAATTACTAAACCATCCCATGTGTGATGTCTGTAAGTATTTTCGTGCATATTTTTTACGTGCTATTGTAATGAAATCAAGCTAGCGTCGTTAGCTTTAGCAAATTTGCTAACACATTTACAAGTGTCCGTGTTAATATTATTTACTTACAACAGCATTCTTTTTGTATTGTTTCAGTTTTGTAAATTCACCAAAACGTCACTGTAGAGTTATTGAGTCTGAGTTTATCTGATTTAAAAGTTAGTTTCCGCAGCCAGTGGGTCCATGACGATGACTTATGTTTTGTTTGAACATCTGTTTTACTGCCGTTTTACAGGTACCTTTTTAAAAAAATTAAGGTATGTAAAAAAACATGTACAAAATATTTTGTATTGGTGCATGATTTGGAAGCATGAAGTGCTCTAAAACTTGCTGGTAGACGGCTGCGTTGACCCTGGATCTCAGGAAACAGAGTGGACCGACACCAGCAGATGACATGGCACCCCAAACCATCACTGATGGTGGAAACTTTACACTGGACTTCAGGCAACATGGATCCTGTGCCTCTCCTGTCTTCCTCCAGACTCTGGGACCTCGATTTCCAAAGGAAATGCAAAATTTGCATGGTTGGGTGATGGTTTGGGGTGCCATGTCATCTGCTGGTGTCGGTCCAATCTGTTTCCTGAGATCCAGGGTCAACGCAGCCGTCTACCAGCAAGTTTTAGAGCACTTCATGCTTCCTGCTGCTGACCTGCTCTATGGAGATGGAGATTTCAAGTTCCAACAGGACTTGGCGCCTGCACACAGCGCAAAATCTACCCGTGCCTGGTTTACGGACCATGGTATTTATGTTCTAAATTGGCCCGCCAACTCCCCTGACCTTAGCCCCATAGAAAATCTGTGGGGTATTGTGAAAAGGAAGATGCAGAATGCCAGACCCAAAAACGCAGAAGAGTTGAAGGCCACTATCAGAGCAACCTGGGCTCTCATAACACCTGAGCAGTGCCAGAAACTCATCGACTCCATGCCACGCCGCATTAACGCAGTAATTGAGGCAAAAGGAGCTCCAACCAAGTATTGAGTATTGTACATGCTCATATTTTTCATTTTCATACTTTTCAGTTGGCCAACATTTCTAAAAATCCCTTTTTTGTATTAGCCTTAAGTAATATTCTAATTTTGTGACACACGTAATTTTGGATTTTCATTTGTTGCCACTTCAAGTCATCAAAATTAAATGAAATAAACATTTGAATGCATCAGTCTGTGTGCAATGAATAAATATAATGTACAAGTTACACCTTTTGAATGCAATTACTGAAATAAATCAAGTTTTTCAAAATATTCTAATTTACTGGCTTTTACCTGTAAGTACAAATATTTATTTTATTATTTGGTTGGCACGGCTTAAATACCAGGGCCCTCTATAACCCGGAGAATAGGGTTCATTATTTCCTATAAGAATAATTTTTTGTTGAGCATCTTTAATGGATTGTTTCTGACCTTAGAGGTAACTACTGTACCCAAATCATCTATCAGACATGTGTTACCTATCAGTCTAATATAATGCTTTGCCTAAAAAAATAAAACAAGTGTAAGTGCAGGGATGTCATGTTTGGTCAGGTAACAACTTATTTACTAAATTGAACCCGCTAGGCTATATCAATTTTGGGGGAGACTCCTGCAAATTCGCATTGGGAGCATTTTGGGAGCACCCCATGGCGTTCCCAGTGTGTGAGCAATTGAGAAAAAGCAATTTGGAGCTGGGAATGAAGGGGCAAAGTCTCCCCCTCACAAGGAGGGCATCGGGGGGGAAAACAACGCAATGTGTAGCTGCCGCCCGTGCTTTGGCTGACGTGCCCTGAACAATAATGAGCTTCTTGACTTTTCTCGTCTGTCTGCAGAAAAAAAAAAAACTTGCGTTGGACCGTCCGTCACCTTGACTGCGACAGCTTGTTTGTGATAGATCGGTAAAGGAAGCAGTCAAAATGAAGAGTGGGGACGAGGGAATTCCCGGTGCAGGTGGATGCAAAGAACATGCATGACTCACTGGGCCAGATCACCAAAACTTTTCTGTCTGTGCTGTCATTGTACATATGTCGGAGACTTGTCAGGTGTGCACAAATGCATACAAATAATAAACATGTAACGTAGCTTTGGAGTGTATTAGGCAGCAATGCAATGTGGAAGACGGGAAAGGAAAGACTAGTGAAGATTTTATTACAGATTAATAGGGAATAGGTGGAAAACATGTTCATTTTTAATGCTCATCCATAAACTAGCATGGGGTGGAGGGTCTGAAGCAAGGAAGCAGTCATATCCCTGTTGTCATTAAAATACTCAAAATAAAATAAATGTATCATATTTGTTTAAAAACAAAATACCTCCGGACTATAGAGCGCACTGGGATATAAGTCGCACCATTGGAAGTTGCTGGCAGTCTTCAAAGTACCCCAAACCTGCCACAAATGATTGGAGTCAGTCATAGACAATTTAGAGTGAATAGCAAATGTTATTTTTACTCGCATACAAAACATTCTAACTTGGATTGTTTCCCTGGCTTCGAGACTCTCCCGAAGGACAGTGCGGCAAAGACACAACAAACTCTCTTCTTGTCTCTCATGAACACACACCTGTTGTTGTTGTTGACTTTGGACTGACTCCCGACCGCACGACCTCAAGGCCGCAGAACAGAGACGCGGCAAGCTTACACACACACACATGCATCCACATAAAATATACGCCACACACATACCCCAACCCCCATCCAACACCCTTGACGCAAATCCCTTAGGGGTGATGGACGGCTGGGCAGCGCCTGAAGAGCTGCAGCCTGCAACTGTGGCCCCCACTCCCTCCCCTCTGTTGCAAGGCGAGATGTATGTTGTAATATGTATATGTGCTTTGCTATGGAGGTTTTTTCCCCACTCCAGATTGGGCCCCCTTAGGAGCCCAGTCTAGATTGTATTTTTTTTTACTCATCCTCCCCCAGCGTTGACCTTTTTCCCGTCTTTTACGGGGCGCCTTGTGGCGACCCATCCGTGTTCCTGTTCTGTAACCCTGTACACTGTTTTTTTGTCTTATCTTAAACGGGTTTGTGCTGAAAACAAAGTGTTGTTGTACTTGTGCAATAACAATAAAGACCTACCTACCTACAGAAATTATGAAGAAAAAATATATTTTTACATATATTAGCCACACCGGACTATAAGCCGCACATATATACGTTGTGAAATCAGTTAATTACACAGAAAGATTATGTAAATGTTTATTTACACACCTAATTGTTTCCAAACGATATATGTAACACGGCAGTAAAACAGCTAATCAAACAACGGAAGTCATCGTCATGGACCCACTAGCTGCGGAAGCTAGCTCTCCAATCAGCTAAACAGACTCAATAAGTCCACAGTGATGTTTTGGCAAATTTATTGAGGAATTTGTGAAACTGAAATAATACAAAAAGAATGCCATTGTAAGTTAATAATACTAACACAGATTCTCGTAAACGTGTTAGCATAGTCGCTAATGCTAATTTATTACATTACAATAGCACATGGGATGGTTTAGTAAGTATGAATAGTTTTAGTTAAATTGTGAAACTTTGAAACAAAGCTTGGAGTGATAAATGAAGAATGCTTTTCGAGCGCTTTTTTCAGGTTTACGGCATCAAAACAGTTAGTATAAGTTAAACCTGCACTACCTGCAGTGTGCAAACTCGTCCAAAAGATGGCGCCATAGCACATACAGTAACACACCATTATCCGTTTTGTTTTATAAGCCGCAGGGTTCAAAATCTAGGAAAAAAGCAGCGACTGATCCACCTTATCCCTCACACCTTCTGACTGTGCTGGCTGCCAAGTCAGCCAGCCTGGGCTTTTAGCTCGGTGGTCAGCACACGTCACTCATGTGGACAACCAGGGTACCCAGCTTACAGTGGTGCCATGACCCAGATGAGAGTGAGGTTTAGGGGGGTGAGTGTCACGGGGGCCTGTCAGTGGGGCTGCTACCTGACAACTTCAAGAGTGTGCTAGCTGCTGAGTTAGGCAGCCTTTTAGATTGGTGGTCAGCACGCCCCCGTTTTTCGGACCAGCGTTCACGTACCGGTGCGAAATTGAATAAAGGCAGGGGGCCAAACCACGTGAGTTACACAGGCACCGACTGAATTCGGTCAGTACTACCAGTTATCGGTTCAAACCGTGACATATTTTAATGCTCATGAAAAAACCGGCTAAAAAATGTAATGAAGAAACAATACCTCAAGTAGCACTCACAGTGGACTGTCTTTGGCTATTGTTGTAATTTCCAATGCCAACAAAGCAAGTATGCCTGATTGAAAATGGTCAAATGTAAAGTAAGGCTCCATTTTTCGCAAAATGCTATAGCTTCATGTTGCTTTACATTGGCTTTGTCACAGACACGCTATTGATTAGCATTAGCAATTTAACATGGCAATTTCAAATTTGATACACTACAATCAAACAGCAGGTGTGTAATAGGTGCAATACTCTCAGTACAAACATTCAGTTTCATGGAAAAGGCTACTTCCTAGTTTGGCAACACATCGTAGTCTACACACTGATGCCATCGAACGTCTTGGAATATAATATTTGCAAATGAGACTGAGAAATGTTATAATAAAACAAGATATATAACAACTGGACAGCACAGTTATAATCAGCCCATTTTCAATATTAGTACCGGTATATTTTCGCAGGTACTGGCATTTGGTAACATATCGGTCCAAATGATAAAGGTACCCCTCCCTAAACAGGAAGGAGTTTCACCTTAATAGCAGAGTAGCACAACCATCATTTTAAAGCAGAGGTAGATAGATAGAGAAATAATTATCCAAGATACGGACCACTCATAATACTCTATGAGAATGCTTACTCATGTAAACTATCAACTTGTGATGTTATCAAAACATCAGACATTTTCCTGCTTTGAATGCAAATATTTCTTGACCCAGCGCTAATTAGAGATCGTATTTGCTCTGTAAACTCCACACCTGGTAACTATACTATAAGAGAATATGTTGTTAATTGAATATAGGCATTAATTAGACCATTCACGTGATTGAACACTCTTAAAGATAATGTGTGTGTGACTATTTACACTTTGTGTACTTTTGCTAATACTGTGTTCAGGCTTCATCCACTACTGCCGCTTTGTCAATATGAAACGACAACAAAAGATACCCTTGAGCTTTAGTTTTTACATTAATATTTAGTGCTGAAACACAGGTCCAACAAATTAACACAGCCGCAGGAGGACGACAAAATAAATGTTGAGTACGTGATCACTCTTTATAATGCCTTGCTATAAATCCTAGGTTTTGTCACGAGGCCACAATCGTACTCTTTATCAATCGCTGTCATTAAGAAAGCAAAGAGGTCTCCATGGCAACTGGAAATCAAGTCAGCAGAATGATGGACGAGAGTGAATTCAATCCGCTCCATGTGCACAACTTGTACAAGAGCGTTATTTAAGCACGTATTGCCTTGATAAAGTTTAAAAGCACTTTGCTGAGCTGGTCCACTTAGTCCACGGTCATGCACTTTATTCAGTGGCTGACTTTAGAACAATAGCATGCCATTTCCTCCCTGCTGCAGTTCAACATAACCTTCATTCTACAATTTGTTCCAGGTTTAAAGCTTGAAAACTACTAAATAACTCAAATAAAGTATGTTTCTACTACATTACATTACTACATGCTTCTACCAACATATTGGTCGGATTACCGTATTTTTCGGACTATAAATCACAGTTTTTTTCATAGTTTGGGCGTGCGACTTATACTCAGGAGCAATGTTCCCTCTAATTGTTCATGTGTCTGAGCAAATAACAAAAACTCCCTGAGCATTCAGTGGAGCACATGTGAGCAACATCACACGTGGCAATACCAGCAGCACACCTGTCTCAAACCAATCTTTTATAATAACACTCAAATGAGAGGAGTCATTTTCATGAGATTATTTTGTAATATTAGTAATTGGGCCCACTTGTAATGAAAATAAAATAAATCTTGTTTTTCATAAGCTATGGATTAGTATTGTACAATATGTCTGGGTGGGGGTCCTGCTTTGGAAATCATTTGTACCCCTTTCAGAGATCACATTTAGTTCCCCTTAAACATCTTCATGTTACACAATGAAATGTAAGCATATGATGAAGTGTGCATTCCTGTAACTTTCTCTAGTAACAGCATTCCATGATTAATATAAATAAATTAACATTAATAACAGTAGAATAAGCACACGTATGACTGAGGAGTCATAGTGTAACTTTGTGTGGTGTTTGAGTTGTCCGACTTTTTGTGTGGCCATAAACGCACCAGTGGCTTAGTGGTATGCGTGTTGGTGACAGATGACAAGTTGGTTTTGGCCTGGTTTGTACTGCAGAAAATGACTAGTTTTTCGAGATAGAAGTTTTTTACTCATTTTTTTGGTGTGGTTATGGCCGAATATAAACAGTTTTGCTCAATAAAGTGATCGATATAATTCCTGTCCTCGAAGCATCTCGATAGACGTTACAATAATTGATTGGTGTTCAATTGAACGGTGTTGACGAACACCATTAGGGCCGCTCGTTGTCACTGTCACTCAGAGTTACATTGCAAAATTACACAGAATAAATGTGTTTATTTTGTATAGAATTCAGATGGGATTTGATTTGGTGTGCGGCATATATTTGCTGTGCGCAGAGGACGCTTGAGCAGTGCGCAATTGCGCAGGCGCGCACCTTAGAGGGAACGTTGCTCAGGAGCGACTTATGTGTGGAAGTATTAACACATTACCGTAAAATATCAAATATTATTTAGCTCATTCACGTAAGAGACTAGACGTATAAGATTTCATTGGATTTAGCGATTAGGAGTGACAGATTGTTTGGTAAACGTATAGCATGTTCTAAATGTTATAGTTATTTGAATGACTCTTACCATAATATGTTACGTTAACATACCAGGCACATTCTCAGTTGGTTATTTATGCGTCATATAACGTACACTTATTCAGCCTGTTTTCACTATTCTTTAGTTATTTTAAATTGCCTTTCAAATGTCTATTCTTGGTGTAGGGTTTTATCAAATAAATTTCCTCAAAAAATGTGACTAAAACTCCAGTGCGACTTACATATGTTTTTTTCCTTCTTTATTGTGCATTTTCGGCCGGTGCGACTTATACTCCAAAATATACGGTAGTCAAGGTCAAATTCACAGCAGTGTATAAATGCAGGCATTCTATCAAAAATGCATTTTTTAAAAAGTCGTCCCAGAATTGATTGATTTAAAATCTTTGCATGCATTCATTTAAATCAGGGGTGTCAAACGTAAGGCCCAAGGGCCGGATCAGGCCCGCAAACAGGTTTTATCCGGCCTGCGGGATGAGTTTGCGCAGTATAAAAATGTACCTGAATTTTGTTTTTTATGAAATAAACTGCTGTTCTAAATGTGTCCACTGAATGTCACAATAGCAATTATTTGTATCTTTGTAGATGATGCTATATATGTACAAAATAAACCACATGTTAGTACATCAGTCGAGGAAAATGATCAAACTACATAAATAACATCCTGCAATTTGATTTTTATATAATTGTTTTATCTTGATAGATTGAAAATTAATACCAATGAGTTAACTGACCATACTTTATTCAGAAAACATAAATAACGACAAATAAAGAGAGAATACTATTAACCGCAACATGTAAGTGTAAAAAAAAAAAAAAAAACATTATAATTTGTACATTTTCAGAATGTGCTTGTTCTATTTTTAAACAAAGAAAACAATCTGAAGTTGTCTTTATTTTTAAGTTATCGTGCCGTGATTTTACCAGTCCGGCACACTTGGGAGTAGATCTTTCTCCATGTGGCCCCCGATCGGAAATTAGTTTGACACCCCTGATTTAAATCCTTTAGCGAGTCCAACAGATAGATTAAAATTTAGTATTTTTTAATCACATCAATTAAATGTTTTGATAAAACAAATGTGGCCCTTCAATCCAAATGCTTCCCAACGTCTGGTCTGAGGAATTATAGTCTGATGGCACGGGCAGCAGAGGAGTTCTGAGGTCTATTGGTTTAGCTCCCAGGGATGAGCAGCCTGTCACTGCACAGACTTCTCTGCAGGATGGTGATGGCCTGCACAGGGTGGTCGGCATCATCTATGATGGCCAGAGACCTCTTCGCTGCAACCGTCACCAAGGAGTCCAGCGCCATGCCAATCACAGAACCTTATTAGCTAGTCCTGTGGGACTGTATGTCACGACTGCATTTTTTCAGGTCGCTAGTGTGTGTTTGTGTGTGTGTGTAACAGGTAGAAAAGCTATGGCAGAAGCCACCTGTTGGTATGCATGTACAGTGTAACCTCAATGTACTTTTCCATTTATTACGGACCACAGGCAGAATATAAATACACCTTTGTGTACGAACGTTTCAGTCACCCATTGTGTGCCTCGCAGCACAGCCATTTTGTGCCCGGCAGCACATTCATTGTGCGTGGGATGATCAATTTGCGGTACTCACTCAGCACAGCAGTGAAGTCGTTAGCTACTATGCTAATGTGTGTTCTTTTTAAGCGTTTTAAAAAGCATTTTGCCAATTTTACTAGCTCAATTTAAGTCTAAAGAAAACCATGGACATGCGATGTGTGGTTTGAAACTTTCAGGAAAAATCTACAGTGTTGTCAACACAGACTCTTACCCCTCACCTTTCCTACGCTGCACCCCAAGAAGATAAGGTAAAGTGGATTCTATTTTTTTTTCCATTCCTAATCACTGTAGCGACCTGGCTGTTGAAGTTAAGGATTGTGTGACTTCAAACAGAGGGCTCGTGTGTGTACATCTCGGCAGGGTGGCTGCATAGGAGGACAGCTGAGCTAGATGTTGTTGTTGACTGTTATTAAATAGAAAGTTGATCCACCAATCCCTTGTCATGTTTGTTTGATATACAGTATAGTGATTTATATTGTGTTCAAAGTGTACAAACGTGTGCTGAACTATGGACTTTTTTTGAAGCTGGAACCCATTATTCAAGTTTACTACCGTATTTTCCGGACCATAGGGCGCACCGGATTATAAGGCGCCGTGTCGATGAATGGTCTTCTTTTCTATCTTTTTTCATATAAAAGGCGCACCGGATTATAGGGCACATTAAAGGAGTCATATTATTATTATTTATTTTCAAACTGTAAAACACTTCCTTGTGATCTACATAACAGTAATGGTGGTTCTTTGGTCAAAATGTTGCATCGATTATGTTTTACAGATCATCTTCAAGCTGCTTTCTGACAGTCACTTCAGGATGCGCCGTTTTGTGGGCGGTCTTATTAACGTGGCTCACCTTCGGTAGCATCTTCTCCCCGTCATCTTTGTTGTAGCGGTATAGTTTGCAAGGACGGGTGTGGAAGAAGTGTCAAACGATGGATCTAACTGTTTTAATGACATTCAGGCTTTACTTAAATCAATAACGGAACAGCCTCTCCTCATCCGGAAACAACAACAAGGCTGGAAATGTGTCCCGTGAAAAACCGTCCGACCGGAACTCTCTAATAACTAAAGTTCCTTGGGTGAATAATGTAAACTCACTACACCGGTATGTTTTAGCGCTTACATGGCGAGTTTACTGACAGATATAAGTAAGGACTTTGCACTACTTTATATTAGAAACGGCAACAGCGTAGGATGAATGTAACATGACAAGAAGATAGAGAAAAAGAAAAAGCCTATCGACTACGTCGTCGGTACGGACTACAAAGGCGGACGCGCAGAATTTTTCAAGGTTTATGAAGATCCCAAATACAGATCAGCAGGTACTAGAAGGTGAGACAAGTTTATTTTGCATAATATGGTGAAACAACATGCCAGATAATATGTCTTACCTTATACACACACCATACTAATACTTGTATGTTTAATGCGCCGACAATCCACCAAGCAGAGTGGCTTCATAGCTTACCAAAGTCATACTAAAACATTTTGATATATTTTTGAGCACCGTCTGTAATGTTTTATATTTTAAATGGAACATATAAAATGTCGGTGCTGTTTACTTGAGTGATATTGCCATCATACCTCTTACCACGTATCTCTTATGTTTGACTGCCATCTACTGGTCACACTTATCATTACACCAAATAAAATTGCTTCGAGGTCGGTGAGCAAATCCGGAATTATTCCGTACATTGTCAAGTTTTGAGAAAAAAAAAACATTTTTAAGTGTGCCTTATAGTCCGTAAAATACGGTATGTTTATTATGAAGACATTTGTTTCAATATATAAACTATTCTGTTTCAATATATAAGCTTTTCTATTTTCGAATACTGTTCAAAAAACAATTATGTTCGTAAATATACAGTAGGCTCCACTGAATTAACCTCTACACTGCTAATTTAAGGCAACTTGCATTCCAGTGGACATTTTTTAACGGTGACACAATCACATTTCGAACTGATGACAGACTAAATAATAGTTTGTGTAATTTCGATTAAAGTTTAGGATCATTAACAGTTCTCCTTTGAACGCACATGAACTCTGACGTACACAATAATACAGCTTTAGTCACTTTTCCCATATCGCTTTTTTCCTCTTATTTGTTCTAATTTGATTTAAGCATGTGCACTTTGCTTTGCTGTGCATTCTAAGGTCCGTCTAGGTCAGTGTAGCTGTGTGTTTTTCTACGACAAACTCAATAAAACATAAAAGGGAGGAGGAGGAGGAGTGCATTCTGTGTTGGACTGTGATGAGCCCAGACGCGCACAGGCTTTTGGAGGGATAGAATGCTATAACACATGGAGTTTGGAGTTTTGGATTAGTTCATTGTCAGCTTGCTAAAGGAAGTGGTTATGTTTTTTTGTTTTTTTTGAGTGTGTACTTGTATTTTTACCCTTCTTGAGACATCAACAAGGAAAAGTACCTTCCATATGAGGACCGGAGAACAAGATAGGACATAAATCATGGTCCCAATACGGAAAACCATTGCATCTAATAGAGAATGTCTCATTTGCACCCCTGGTGGTGAAACCTATCAAAATTAGGGTGGGCCCAAAAAAGAAGGGATTTTTCAAATTGCCTGTGTTTCGGTTTTAAACGTGCTCCCCCTCTGGCCAACATATGTAATAATAAGTGTGTGTAAAAAATTGAAATGTGCCCCCTTTGGCCAAAATTAATAAAATAAATAAAATAAAAATGTATATAGAGACATACTGTTATAACCTGAAGTAAATAATGAAGATTATAAACCAATTACAATAAATTCCCCCCAAAAATTACCAAAAGCTTATCTTTGTTGTATTTGCATAGTTTGTATATATTATTAATGTTGTAAATATAAATCTTTATATACCCAAAGATGTAGCCATTGTGTGGAGGTCTCAAGAAGGTAACAAAAAAAATAATGTGTGTGTGTGTGTGTGTGTGTGTGTGTGTGTGTGTGTGTGTGTGTGTGTGTGTGTGTGTGTGTGTGTGTGTATATATTTGTATTTCTACCCTTCTTGAGACACCAACAAGGAAAAGTACCTTCCATATGAAGACCGGTGAACAAGTTAGGACATAAATCATGGTCCCAATATGGAAAACCATTGCATCTAATAGAGAATGTCTCATTTGCACCCCTGGTGGTGAAATCCATCAAAATTAGGGTGGTCCCAAAAAGGAGGGATTTTTCAAATTGCCTGTGTTTCGGTTTTAAAAGTGCTCCCCCTCTGGCCAACATATGTAATAACACTTGTGTGTAAACAATTGAAATGTGCCCCCTTTGGCCAAAATTAATAAAATAAATAAAATAAAAATGTATATAGAGACATACTGCTATAACCTGAAGTAAATAATGAAGATTATAAACCAATTACAAACATGAAATTCCCCCCCCCCAAAATAACTAAAAGCTTATATTTGTTATATTTGCATAATTTGTATGTATTATTAATGTTGTAAATATAAATCTTTATACACCTAAAAAGGTAGGCATTTTTTGGAGGTCTCAAGAAAGTAACAAATAAAAAAACGTGTGTGCATGTGTGCGCGCATATATGCGCACACACGCGTTTTTATTGACATGACGTAGCTCTCTGTCATGTCAATAAACACGCCCTGTTTTGGCGGGCAAGTAATTGTCAGCTTGGAGTTTGCAGTCACACAGGCCTTGCATATATTTCCCTCCATGCACAGCATCAGTATGAAGACCCCCGTTACCCCCGTCCCCCTGGCACTGCATTCTACACTCAACTTACTTGGCAGAAGATTTAAACAAACACCTTCCATTAGGGGCTTATGTGGAAATGAGGAGGAATGATAAATTCCTCTCGCCCTCAATCAGCTAAATAGGTGATAAAGGCTTCCCATTTGTTATTCTGATGAAATGCAGTCAACCCTACTACGGCACTCCCTGTTGATTGCACTCTAAAGTCATTTATAAGCATTGCTTTTCCTAGCTTTAATTATGAGTGTTTGATGAAAGATTCGAAAAATATGGAATTAGTGCAAAATCGTTATGGGGAATATGATTTGAAAGTCACACGGCGGCGGCACGACGGAAAAAAAATAGTGCAAAGTTAAAGTTAAAGTCCCAACGATAGTCACACACACACTAGGTGTGGTGAAATGATCCTCTGCATTTGACCCATTCCAATGTTCACCCCGTGGGAGGTGAGGAGAGCAGTGAGCAGCAGCGGTGGCCTTGCTAGGGAATCATTTTGGTGATTTAACCCCCAATTACAACCCTTGATGCTGAGTGCCAAGCAGGGAGGTAATGGGTCACATTTTTGGTATGACTTGGCCGGGGTTTGAACTCCCAACCTTCCAGACACTCTAACCACAAGGCCACTGAGCAGGTAAAGAAGGGAAGTCTGCTAAAGTAGCGTTTTTATTAGTGATTTCACATTTAACTGTGTTAAACTTTATTTACCGTATTTCTCAGACTGTCCGAGCACCGATATATATAAGCCGCACCAACTAAATGTTTGAAGAAAACTAATATTTTTAAAATATGAGTCGTAGGTATATACATTGTTAAATGACTTATTTACCCAGAAAGATTTTGTAAATGTTTATTTACCTTAATTGTTTCCAAAGGGTGCCAGTCACATGGCAGTAAAACGGCCGATCAAACAAAACATAAGTCATTTAGCTGCGTAAGCTAGCTTTCCAATCAGTTAAACAGAATCAATAACTCTACGGTGACGTTTTGGTGAATTTACTGTTAAATTTGTTAAACTGAAACACTACAAAAATAATGCCATCCATCTATTAATTTCTTTATCGCTTGTCTCTCTTGGGGGGTTGCTGGAGCCTATCCCAGCTGCATTTGGGCAGAAGGCGGGGTACACCCAAGTCGCCACCTCATTGCAGGGCCAACATAGAAAGTCAGACAATATTGTATGTTAGTAATATTAAAACAGATGCGATAAGGTGGCAACTTGTCCAGGGTGTACCTGGCCTTCCGCCAGAAGGCAGCCCCCCCACGACTCCAAGAGGGACAAGCGATTGAAAATAGATGGATGGATGGATTTCTTTGGTGAAACCTGAATCAAATGCAACTATTTATTGAATATGATTGCAAGCCAGAGACAAATTCTAACCATTGACCAGTGCACTGAAATGTTGGAAGACATACACTCATACAATATGGATAATGCTAAAATACTATAGTTCTCCAATTATAAATCAATCAAGTTACATTTGATAAAGGTTTGACCTGAAATATCATAATAGAGTCTCAAATTAATTTTAATGAAGGTGAAATGTTTCACGTTGCTCTGATATGATTTTCTAATTAAGGCATCGACTTTGATACATTATCACATAATGCACCAAATTGTTATGTTTTGTATATTAAAAAAGCTGCACCCGCATTTGCAATTAGTTTTGCAATATGTAACAACCTATTACAAAGTGTGTTTAAGAATTAATAAAAAAAATGCATCTGATTTGTACAAAATGCAACGTTATTAAGTTAAAGTACCAATGATTGTCACACACACACGAGGTGTGGCAAAATTCTTTGCATCAAGGGTAGGAATTGGGGGTTAAATCACCAAAAATGATTCCCGGGCGCGGCCACCGTTGCTGCTCACTGCTCCCCTCACCTCCCAGGGGGTGATCATGGGTGATGGGTCAACATAATGAGGTGCCAATCGATTACATGTTGCACCAATAATACATAATGTGTTGTTACACACCAGCTCTAAAGATATTTTTCAACCAAAAGATACTGGCTGATGATATGGTTGCAATATCGATGTTGAAACGAGAGCAAAATCATTCGTATTTCCAAACAATGCTTTTAAAAATGTCGTCATCCTTTTTCTGCTTGTCTACTGTGTCCAAAAGCCCTAGAACAAGGGTCCCCAAACTTTTTGACTCGGGGGCCGGGCTGTATATATATATATATATATATATATATATATATATATATATATATATATATATATATATATATATACACAGTATGTATATATATATGTTTTTTTGTTTAACTTGGGACTTCCCGCGGGCCGGAATTTGGACGCTGTAGATAACAAACTTCCACAAAGGCTAAACAATGGCCACAATTCACTCAAGTCACGTTGACATAGGGCGAGTGAAGAAGATGTAAAATATTAATTGATAAACGACACGGCGTTTTACTCCAAACATATTCCTCGCCGCTTCGTGCTCTGTCACTGATAAGTGTTATCATGGAAGTTTGTTCCACCAAATCTCACTGCCTTCCGTGGTGCACAATGTTCGTGCTTGTCCTGAGAGGCAATAGTACTGGGTTCAAATTTTGACTGGATGCTAAAAAAAAAAGTTTGCATTGAACAAAATATTTCCATGAATTTGTTTTAGTAAAAAATATGTTTACAATTAAATTCAATATGAAACATTTAAATTTAAAAACTGTTTCACAAATGTGTGAAAACTTTTGTAATGGGGTCGATGAAATCAAAATTCATTTAGCCTTGATGGAACAGTTACATCCACTGGATTGGGTAAATCAGTGTCCCAATACGAACGGACTGTAACAGCAAAGGTACAATTGAGTCCCTTAATATGTACCTTTAACCAGACTTGCTTTAAATTGTAATGTTTTCTCACTTTGCTCATGGTCTACATCACGTAGACCAGTGGTTCTCAACCTTTTTTCAGTGATGTACCCCCTGTGAAAATGTTTTTAATTCAAGTACACCCTAATCAGAGCAAAGTATTTTTGGTTGAAAAAAAGAGATAAAGAAGTAAAATACAGCACTATGTCACCAGTTTCTGATTTATTAAATTGTATATCAGTGCAAAATATTGCTCATTTGTAGTGGTCTTTCTTGAACTATTTGGAAAAAAAGATATAAAAATAATTAAAAACTTGTTGAAAAATAAACAAGTGATTCAATTATAAATAAAGATTTCTACACATAGAAGTAATCATCAACCTAATGTGCCCTCTTTGGGGATTGTAATAGAGATCCATCTGGATTCATGAACTTAATTCTAAACATTTCTTCACAAAAAAAGACATCTTTAACATCAATATTTATGGAACATGTCCAAAAAAAATCTAGCTGTCAACACTGAATATTGCATTGTTGCATTGTTGCATTGTAATGAATGGAATAGCCTACTTGATTTGATGTTCAGTTTATGAACTTACATTCATATTTTGTTGAAGTACTATTCAATAAATATATTTAAAAAGGATTTTTGAATTGTTGCTATTTTTAGAATATTTAAAAAAAATCTCACGTACCCCTTGGCATACCTTCAAGTACCCCCAGGGGTACGCGTACCCCCATTTGAGAACCACTGCCGTAGACCATGATTAAAATGTTTTTGGGTGGGACTGCTAACTAATTAGCAAACGGTGAAAAACAACAGACCATAATGCTTTGATAACAAGTTTCCAAACAGCAAGAAAAAGAGTAAAAGTAAATAATGTGCAACAGAGCTTTTAAGCTCCGCATGGAAGTTCCAATGATTATTCACTCATATCCATTTGCAGAGCGGCCAAAGAAACACTATGCTTCAATTTGTCTTCCCTTTCTCACTGTTTCTGCTGCAGCCCTCTTCCCCTTTCTACAAATCGTTAGTTTCACTTTTCATTAGGCCAGATCAATAAGGTGGACCAGTCGCTCGTGGCGAGGATACGGCGCGGCAGACACCCCGCATTCTCCCAACTCTCGCCTCGTTTGCTTTTCGCTCTCAACTGGCTGGCTGACTCCAAGTTATCTTTTAAAAGCTACGCTCCATGGTCCAAGGTGGGGAGCCGTGGCAAGCGGCAGGATGCTTTTGAAAGGCCCGATAAAGTAACGCCTTGCTGGCAAAATTGAGATGTTTAGCAGTGGGGTAAAACTGGCCAGAAATGAGTATCCAAATCAATGAGTTTAAACATCACTGACTGATAGTTGCACCTAAACATAAATGTGTTTGATAACCAGCATCATCTACAGTTCTTAGGAGGATATTGCATAACACAGCAGCACCAGAATGGATATTGTAAAAAATTGAGATAAATGGATTATACTTGTATAGCACTTTTCTACCTTCAGTTTAGTTTAGTCTTTATTTGAAGGGACAATGCACAGAAACATCAAGCTCAAAGACAGATATGTTCTGCACCAGATTACAGCTAATTTCCATCTGCAGTCACTGGCTACATAAATTGAAGCGATACAAAAAACATACAATAAAATTATAACAATAAAATTATACAATAGCATGTAATCAAATTAAGAAAAGTCATAACATGCCCTTTCATTGACACATACTTATTATACATTACAACCACACCTCATTTACATCATCACACATAGACAATAAATGTTCTTGTTCACATCTGTCATCATTTGTAAAAACAACCATGATTTAACCACACACACCTCACAGCTTACAACAAAATGTTCTCACGCATAACTATAATACACATTAAGTTGACATATCAAACTTAGTGCCCACCTCAGTGACCGTGTGAGCAGCTTTGATTGCGCCAAAGACACTTTTTAACTTCAATTGTGAATGAAGAGTAACTTGTTAGACTGTTCAAGTTTGTTGTGAGGTCGTTCCGTTCCTTTATGGCTTTATATGAAAAGGCTGATTGTGCAAAAGAGGTTTTACATCTGGGTACGCTACACTGGTGGAGGCTTGTGTGTTTCTAGTTGTCACAGCAGATGTAAACTGGACAAAGTGCTTAAGTGGCGCTGGTGCAGTGTTATTTAGGATTCGATGGGCCATTCGTATTGATGCTAATCTTTGAACATTAGCAAAATTTAACAACCTATATTTTTGGAGAACTAAACAGTGATGGTGGTGTTGTGGTTTTCGGTCAAGGAATTTGAGAGATTGTTTGTGCAAAGTTTCCAATGGCCTCTATGACAGTTTGACCCCACACTGTCACTGTTTGACCTTTAGACTTCCTCCCAAACCGTGCACATTTGTTAGGAAGCTCAATATGGACACACAAACATTCAATTTTGTTAACCAGTGAAAAGCATGTGCTCAACAAACAAATTGTTACCTGTCACTCACCATGGCTCTGAACAATTGACCAAAAGAGTCAGGGTGGGGTTGAGGGCTTTATATAGGTGAACTACTAATGCATTCACTAATTAGGCCAAATTTGGGTCGAACCATGATCCTCAAAAGCTGGGTGTTACAGAAGGACACTGGACATTTGAAAGTTGTGTTGTCTAAAGCCTGAATATACTGTGTACAAAAAATGACTGCTCTACACATGCAAAAGTACTATGTGAATACTTTTTAGACATGTGATGGTTATTTATGGTGTAATTGACAAAATAACTGTTTTCTTAATTCCCCCTGTCAAATTGGTCTCAGCTAGTGGGCGGGGCTAAGGGCTATTTAAGTTGGAAAATGCCGTTTTTCTGATAGTCTGCTGTCGGTCACTGCCAGAGGAGGATCTCTGTCCTGAGCAGGAGTTTCGGTCTCTATGCATCAAACATCTACTGAGGTGATTATTTTGATGATGAGATTATGTTGTGTTGTAACCGGTTAAATGAGTTTTGTTGAATGCTAACTGATAGTGATGGGTTGATGAGGCGTCATGAAGCGTTTCGACACATTGCAAAACTGTATTGATACTGTGTCGATACTGTGTCACTAAATACTGACATCTGGTGGACATTAAAAATCCCTACAGGCAACCTATGGACCGACTCAACTGACACTGATTTTATGACCTAGTACAGTGGTTCTCAAATGGGGGTACGTGTACCCCTGGGGGTACTTGAAGGTATGCCAAGGGGTACGTGAGATTTTTTTTAAATATTCTAAAAATAGCAACAATTCAAAAATCCGTTATAAATATATTTATTGAATAATACTTCAACAAAATATGAATGTAAGTTCATAAACTCCGTGAAGCACAAGCTCAGGTTTGTCACTAAAATGTCTGTCAAAAAGAACTGTGAAAAGAAATGCAACAATGCAATATTCAGTGTTGACAGCTAGATTTTTTGTGGACATGTTCCATAAATATTGATAAAGATTTTTTTTTTTTTTGTGAAGAAATGTTTAGAATTAAGTTCATGAATCCAGATGGATCTCTAATACAATCCCCAAAGAGGGCACTTTAAGTTGATGATTACTTCTATGTGCAGAAATCTTTATTTATAATTGAATCACTTGTTTATTTTTCAACAAGTTTTTAGTTATTTTCATATCTTTTTTTCTAAATAGTTCAAGAAAGACCACTACAAATGAGCAATATTTTGCACTGTTATAAAATTTAATAAATCAGAAACTGATGACATAGTGCTGTATTTTACTTCTTTATCTTTTTTTTTTCAACCAAAAATGCTTTGCTCTGATTAGGGGGTACTTGAATTAAAACAAAATTCACAGGGGGTACATTGCTGAAAAAAGGTTGAGAACCACTGACCTAGTATATACAATATGGGTTGTACTTGTATAGCGCTTTTCTACCTTCAAGGTACTCAAAGCGCTTTGACACTACTTCCACATTTACCCATTCACACACACATTCACACACTGATGGCGGGAGCTGCCATGCAAGGCGCTAACCAGCACCCATCAGGAGCAAGGGTGAAGTGTCTTGCTCAGGACACAACGGACATGACGAGGTTGGTACTAGGTGGGGATTGAACCAGGGACCCTCGGGTCGCGCACGGCCACTCTCCCACTGCGCCACGCCGTAATATAAACCAAGTCATTGTATTTCATTTAGGATTATTTCATAACTTCATTTAAATAAAAATATATGTTTTGTCTTTTTTAGATACAGTCAATAAATAATGTGAATATGTATCATAACATAGAAATCTAAGAGAACGTGTTGTGAATGAGGATGCTTGTGGACCTGGAAATTATTATTTATGTTTTTTTTACACATTTTTATTAAAAAAAAAAAACAGTTTTTCCAACGTATTCAATTTTAGACGCTTTCTCTTCTTAGTTATTATTTCTCCGGCTGTAGAAAAGACCCGCTCACAGGGCACAGAGGAGGCGTCAGTGCGACACAGTTCGCATATCGGTCACGTGATCAAAACAGCTCATGATCGGTCACGTGACTTTCTAAAAGCGGTACGCGCACCGACACAGGGTTTCGCTCTATGAGCTCGACGCATGCGCCGATGCATCGGTGTTGCCGGACCCATCACTACTAACTGATTTTGCTAAATCTGTTTTGATTATTTATTTACTTTGACATATTTGATTATTGACCTTTTGATTGTGAATATATGTATTTTCATATAATGGATAATTTACATTTTGATTATTTGATTATTTTTAATATGCTTATTTTGATGAATTATATAGGCCTATTTAACGCATGCAACTTCGAAATGTATTTAGAATATAAATGTACTATATATAATATACAATACTAATATTGCCTCTATTTATTACCATTACAGATTGTGGGTGCTTTGTTTTTTCTGTCGTTGTTCACCTTTTTGACACTTTTTGGGATTTCAATAAATGTTTGTAAACTGTTACCAACTGCGTGCCTTGCCGTCCTTGATTTAAAAGTCTGGTTTGCAAAGGTTACATTACCTTCACCCGAGCCGGGGTGTGACAGCCTCAGACCAACATGCTTTACAATAATAAAAATGAGACATAATCATTGCATTAAAATAAGTTCAAGGTACTCAAAGCGCTTTGACACTATTTGCACATTCACTCACAGTGATGGCGGGAGCTGCCATGCAAAGACCTAACCACGACCCTTCAGGAGAGCTGGGGATTGAACTCAGAACCCTCAAGTTGCTGTCATGGTCGCTCTACCAACCGAGCCACGCTGAGATAACTGCTTAGCATTAATATTGTCTGTTGGATACCAACAGTTTAGTAGTGCAACTGACATTTGAAAGCTCATGCAGAGGTAAATAAAGCTGATGGATGCAAACCAATCTATGGATCTCTTGTGGAGAAAATGGGGGGAAAAAACTACAACAGGAGGCTGCACAGGTGTTAGTTCCAATTATTTCTGACCCGGCAGTTATTTGTTTTTGAATGCACCATTTACTGTATTTCCACTTATATGGATGGATGTTTACATTTTAGCCAATACTAATACGAGTGCTTAAAAAGTGCCTGAAGTTTAGTAACATAATGGAAAATATGCATATTGTAAAGAAACATTAATAATTTTGGCTGTCAAAAAACGCATGTTAAGTCGTGAATATTCACAAAAAATATTTTATAGTTACATTGCATATTAATCACATTTTATTTTGACTATATATGCTTCTTTACCTTAAAGGGAAACCACTCTTTTGGGGAATTTGTAAATAAAAGTCTGCTTACAGTGGAGCCAATGGTAGCTCCTCTCTTTCTCCCATAAAACCCAATAAAAAAAACATTCACAAACCGCCAACACTCCATTTATATTTTGTGACTTGCATATTAACCAAGTACTAGTAATATTGTTTTTATAAGCTCTAACGCAGACAAACTATTTATAGCGGCGGTGTGATCACTTCTGTGTGGTCTGCTGCTTCCTCGCTTCTAGATCAGAAATCATGCATTTCACCTGGACAGAAGAAGTCTGAGTAGGTATTCCGACAAGTTGGTACACTTTGACAGTCATTTACGACCCGAAAATGGCCAGAACGACATGAAGGTGCATGCTTGCCCCGGCCCTACCCCTTTTCTTTATGAGGATTATGAGTTATTCTTCACCTAAATGGGAATATTCTTCGGGTTAACGATTCACTTTAGAATCGATTCTCGATTCAAAATGATTCTCAATTCAAAATCTATACTTTTTTCAATAACATTGGATGCCAGTTATATGAATAACTATATTCCTCCATAAAATAGATTAACAGCTCTAATCAATGTCTCTATTACTAAAACACAACTGGTTCTGTTTAATAAAATGCTTCCCAAACATTTAATAAAGTCAAATACAAAAAAGGCAACAATAATCCAACATTTCTCTTTTCTAAAGTAAATATGTACAGCAAATATGGGCATCAGCATCAACTATATGATTTGCTTGAGTGGCTGGACAGGGCAGATTTTGAAACAGAAAATAATAATAAAAATGAAAAAAAAAAAAGTTAGTTTTTTTTTTATTATTTAAGAATTGTTCCAATTAAGAATTGCGATTTAACTGAAAATACATTTTTTGACACCATTAGTTACTGTTTTAAACAATTGTGCAAAATGTTCCTGTATGAATTCCTGACAATAAAAATGCATTTTTCTCCAAATATTGGGATGTTTTTTAAGTTAATTTAAATTATGCAAGCGAGTAATAACCTGTGATTAATCATGATGAATCGAAATTCAAGTTTGAGTAATCTGATTCAGGAAAAAAATATAAAAAAAGTATACTAAAAAAAAAAAAAACACTTTTTTTCATTAGGCAATTTTGTGACATTTAAGTTAAAGTCATTGAAATCCAATTACATAAATTAAATGCTAACTAAGTAATAATTTCAAAAATAAGTAATACAATGCACTACAAACTGTCATAATTATTGCAGCAATACAGAATATGTGCAGAATGTGCAAAAATCATATTTTGTAACATCAATGCTCATAACTCCGGGGGTTTGTGAATGCAACCTTACTGGCTGTGACTGTCATTGGTGCATAATGAGGAAGTGCTGAGTTGTTGTTTTTGTGGCTACTAGCTAGTGGTGATATGAGGGCTGCTGTTAAGGGCAGTACTAAGTTTGGGCTTCTGTAGGGTTGCTACATTACTTCCAAGACTTTTGGGAACTTGTTGCAGGTTGCAGAGTCTGCATTCACGTAACACCAAAATGAAGCACCGATAGCTACTTTTTTGGGGGGCGTTTGTAAGCAAGTAAGTAAGTAATTTTTATTTATAAAGCGCTTTTCACAGATAAAATCACAAAGCGCTGTACAAAACATAGGTGAAGTAAAACAATTCAATTTAAAGCAACAGTGGATTAAAATGATAGTTAATAGGTGCATTAACTAAAAGCTTTACTAAAAAGAGAAGTGTTCAAAAGTTTCTTAAAAGTTTCACGGAGGGACTGGTGCAAATTGTTCCAGAGTCTGGGACTATAGCCAGGTCTCCACAGGTTTTAAAACGAGAAGACCCTGGCCTGAAGACCGGAGGCTGCGCCCTGAAGAGTAAATGATAAATGATAAATGGGTTATACTTGTATAGCGCTTTTCTACCTTCAAGGTACTCAAAGCGCTTTGACAGTATTTCCACATTTACCCATTCACACACATTCACACACTGATGGCGGGAGCTGCCATGCAAGGCGCTAACCAGCAGCCATCAGGAGTAATGGGTGAAGTGTCTTGCCCAAGGACACAACGGACGTGACTAGGATGGTAGAAGGTGGGGATTGAACCCCAGTAACCAGCAACCCTCCGATTGCTGGCACGGCCACGGAATGTCAGGACTAAAATCTTAAACTCAATGCGGAATTTAACTGGAAGCCAATGAAGACTGGATACAACGGGGGTGATATGGGCTGTTTTGGGTGCACCGGTCAAAGGTCTGGCAGCCGCATTTTGTACATTCTGAAGTCTCTTTAGCGTTGACTTGTTGAAAAGAGTGAAAAGAGAATTGCAATAGTCAATGCGAGACGAAATAAATGCGTGAATGAATAGTTTGGTTACTAATGGATTAGATGTATGAACTGAGAACTGAGAAGCCATCATTCATTCACTCCACATTCACACGATGGTGGTAAGCTATATTTGTAGCCACCACTGCCGTGGGGTAGACTGATGGACTACGACCAGGATGGCGGAAGCTGGCCTCGAACCTGGAACCCTCAAGTTGCTGGCATGGCTGCTCTACCATCTGAGCCACTAGGTCCCCAATGGCTTCAATGGAACCGGTGCCATCATGGAACCGGATTCCGACGCCCATCCCTGACTGTATTGTGTGTATAACGCAGACTTACCGAGCACAGTGAGGCGGGCAGGCCGGGATCTCATGGCAGCCTGGACGGCCTGGCACTCGAACACAGCGTCGTCCATCAGCTCCACGCGCTGGATTCGCAGATGATGTTCTCCTGAGCCGTGGTCGCCAATCACAGTGTAACGGGGATAACCTGCAGCACAAACATTCATAGTTGTTCACTTTTAGCAAATGCATGAAGATGCATTTTTCTTGAGATTTGTGTAAAAAACAAAACAACAAAGATGATTGTGTGCCCTTTGTGGGTTGTTGTGTTGACATAGTAACAATGCATACACATTTATAAATGGTTGATTTATGTAGGCTAGTAAGGTAAAGTTTTGTACCTGACCATTTTTGGCTATCTCGCTCTGCAGCCTTCCACGTTAGTAGACTAAATGAACCTCTTCAACATATTACGTATAAGTCATGGACAGTGTAGTGTCAAAGAATTACGTTGTTTGGAACAACTGGAACAGAAACTGGCCTGCTTCCGCAACCACCTGAGATTCACATTACGTTGCCGAGATGAAAGAGTTGTTCCAACAAGCTTGGGGATAAAAAATCCAATTCCGACGATGAACGCGGAACGAATTGTAAGAAAAACACAGAATGCCTTGGTGAGAGAAAGAATACGATGCACGGTGAACAAGATCAACAACATAGAAGAGCAGTTAACTGAGAAAAGGAATGGATTTGAACAACGTTTCCCCTTGGACACGGAAACCGAACGGATAATGAATGAACATCTACAACGTGAGCACGAGAAGGAATTCAAGACAACAAAATACCGTCATATCGGAAAACTTGAGAAGCTAACCTCAGCGAAAAAGGAGGAGGAACACACAGAAAAAAAGAGAAAAATGGGTATGTAACCTTTCACAACGCAAATTAACAGTAACGGAAAACAAGGTGCTGTCTCGCGGTTTTAACTTTGCCACTACCCCAATAAACATTCCATACGAAGAATTCATCGTAGCAACAGAGATAGCATGTCATAAATTAACAAATCAAGGTGACAAAGCGGGTTTGCGCAACGAGTTAGCAGGGATACTGAAGACTGCCAAAATAACACAAAAAATCACCAGTAGGGAAGAATGGAAAGCTATACTGTCAATAGCCAAAGACAAAACCATCAAAATACTATCTGCAGATAAAGGAAGGACAACAGTCATTATGGACACACAACAATATGAAAACCAAATGATAGCTATGCTGGAGGATAAAGACACATATGAAGTTCTAAAAAAGGATCCGACAGAAGACAAAAAGAAAAAACTGAAGACTCTACTAAAACCATTAGTGGACGAGGGAGAAATAGTCAAGGACAACTACAGTTTTTTAGTACCGACAGCCAGTATCACCCTTAGAAAATACGGCACCCCTAAAAAACATAAAAAAGACGTTCCACTCCGCCCAATTGTTGACAGTATAGGCTCAGTTACATACAACCTTTCGAAAGCCCTAGTCGAGATAATAAAACCTCTCCTAGGCCAGACAAAGCAACACTGCAAAAACTCAAAACATCTGGCACAAAAATTAAGCACTGTAAAAGTAGAATCAGACGAGATACTCATATCTCACGAGGTAGTCTCCCTATTCACAAAAATACCAGTGGACGTCACAATAAACATAGTACGGAACCGCCTGCAAGAAGATTCAACACTCCGTAAACAAACAAACCTAACAGTTGAAAACACAGTCCGGTTGTTATCATTTGTAGCAAAGTCTACATATTTCCTGTTCAGAGGGACCATATTTAGACAGAAGGAGGGTTTTGCCATGGGGGACCCCCTCTCAGCCATCATGAGTGATTTCTTCATGGAGGACCTGGAGGCCAAAGCCATAGCCACCGCTCCCGAAGGATGTAGACTGTCCCTCTGGAGGCGCTATGTGGACGACATTCTGGTGAAAATTAAGACCGGCTACACAGAAAAACTCACAAATCACTTAAACACCATAGACGAGATGGAAAACATAAAGTTCACTCATGAAGAGGAAGAACACAGATCCATCGCTTTCCTGGACATGAAAATCAACCACACTGAGGATGGAAGCATCAAGATAACAATATACAGCAAACCCACACACACAGATCAATATTTACTATGGACATCAGAGCACCCCACAGCACACAAACCGTCAGTAGTCCGCACCCTATATGATCGCACCAAGGTGATCACAGACAACCACGACAGAGAAAAGGAGGACCACCACATAAAACAGGCGCTCAAAGCCTGCAACTACCCAAACTGGGCCATAAACAAAGGCAAACGAGAGGTCCAGAGGAACAACAAGGAGGAAAAAAAGAAGAAAGGTTCTAGGCCTGAGAACCTGGGCATGGTCACCCTCCCATACGTCAGGGGCGTCACAGACCGCATACAGTGAGCGATGATGAAACACCACATCGGCACACCAGTGAAGCCGCACATCAAGCTTCGCCAAATACTAGTACACCCTAAGGATCAGATCCCCCCTGAGAAAAAGTGTGATGTGATATATGAGACCCCTTGCCTAACATGCAATAAAACATACATAGGAGAGACAGGTCGACAGTTCAGCACACGAAAAAAGGAACACCAGAAAGAATGTGAAAAGGAAACATCTGGAACGCTCACCCGTGCAAGGAGAATGAAAACAACGCAGGAAAATCTGAAATCAGCCATTTCAGACCACTGCAAGAGGGAACATCATAATGAACTGGGAGGCAGCCAAGTTCATCAGAATGGAAAGAAACAAATTCCATCGGTGGATCAAAAAGGCGGTTGAAATCAGGAAGCGGGCCCCAAAGACTGTCAACAGGGACGAGGGAGCCTACCAACTATCCCACACATTGGGACACAGTCCTGCAGGGCCGCCCCTGGCCGTTTGGTGGACATCCGGACGACAGGGGGCGCCCCGCCCTACCTCCGGCGCACACCGCCATCCCACCACTTCAGGTGGGATGGAACAATCCATATAACACGTCACAGATGACGTCACGGTAACACATACTTGCCAACCTTGAGACCTCCGATTTCGGGAGGTGGGGGGGTTTGTCGGGGGTGGGGCGGGGGCGTGGTTGGGGCCGTGGTTACACATATACACACACATAACACTCATCTACTCATTGTTGAGTTAAGGGTTGAATTGTCCATCCTTGTTCTATTCTCTGTCACTATTTTTCTAACCATGCTGAACACCCTCTCTGATGATGCATTCTGCTTCGTCTCCTTGTTGTGTGCGCAGTTGTGCACTGCACTCTCTAAAAGCCGTATATGTTAATGTCACATATGCATGTACAGTAGATGGCAGTATTGTCCTGTTTAAGAGTGTCACAACATTGCTGTTTACGGCAGACGAAAACATGACTGCTGTAGTTGTGTGTTGTTGCCGCGCTGCGAGGACGTTAATGAAACTGCCTAACAATAAACCCACATAAGAAACCAAGAACTCGCCCTCGATCATTCTACAGTTATAACGTGATTGGGCAGGCACGCTGTTTATATTGTGGGAAAGCGGACGTGAAAACAGGCTGTCGACACGTCACTCAGGTCCGCCTGAATTTCGGGAGATTTTCGGGAGAAAATTTGTCCCGGGAGGTTTTCGGGAGAGGCGCTGAATTTCGGGAGTCTCCCGGAAAATCCGGGAGGGTTGGCAAGTATGCGCTAACATCACGTGACACCTCTGAGGAAGGCTGCAGAAGCAAGATAGCCGAAACTTGTCAGGTACAAAACTTTACCTTACTAGCCTATATAAATCAACCATTTATAAATACACATTAGTAGGCTAAATGAACCTCTTCAACATAATGCATACACATGTTTATAGCACTGCTGGCAGTGTGTTAACCACTTTGTAGAGGTGCTGAAAGAAGACATATGCTGCACTGCAACCACAAATACTTTAATTCCACTTGCTTGCACATTGCTCAGTCCAATGATTTGTAGTTTAATAATGCAAGAAAGCATGGGGGATAACCATGAGACGTTTAACACAAGTCAAGCCCAACGGTTTTGGAGATACCCCCTTAACTAATATTGAAATATGCATTGAGAGTACATTCCCTTCATTGGGGCAAATAAGGGGAATAAAGAGTGTTTGACAGGGAAGTCAGCTCCTTCTAATACTTCTGGAATTACTTGTCCCCTCAGACCTATTTCCCTTTTCCTCTGCCTTGTTTCTTTCATTATGGAGGTTGCTGAATGCAAGATGAGATGAGTAGATATGTTTATAAAAACGTTGCACCAGACTACAGAGGGCCTGGGATTAGTTTTTGCCTCATCCCTCACTTAAGGGGTGGGTGAAAAATGCGTGAAGAATGGCGTTTCCTCGATGTGAAGAACCTGATAAGTCTGAAAGAGAGAAAAATGCAAAGATCCTAGAACACATCGGTTTTTCACTGTAAAAGTTTTACAATCTCGGGGATATGTTCAGAAACGGTACCTTGTCGTGGCAAGTCCTTGGGTTTTTCTATTGCAAAAGCACTCAAAGTCCAATTACTGACGCTTGGTTCATTGAATCCAGTTGTCTTTAATAGAGCATGAAGCAGGCTTCGTTTTCTGCCGGTGCGGTGAGTTATGGCCGATTAAGCCACTCTGCATTTACGTGTAGCTTTTAATCTTAAGGGTTCATACAAATGGGAGTGCGAAGGACAAAGGAACACATCAACGTTTAGACTCCGGGGGCAAAAAAATATGAGAGACTGAAGGTGATAATGTCTTCTATCCTTAAATTTGGTGCCCTACACTGAGTGAGCTAGCGCATTAAAGCCGGCTGTAAAAGTAAAAAGGGTTTAATGTCGACCCATCTCATTTTAAAAGCTACTATTAATAAAATTAATAATCACTGACGGGGAAAGATGTGTTGCTTTTGCAGGAGAAGTGCCTGAAATAGCAGACATATCATTATGTGCGCAAGGTCACCCGGATGAACATCCAATGAAATTGGATGTTCATTGATGAGACTCAATGCTGTGCTGACATTGTGGATCACAAGGGTAATGATCATGACATAATCGCGATGATATACATTTAGTAGACTCTCATTCCCATTCTGTGGAGATAATCTACAGCAGTATTTCTTAACCATAGGGCCGGGTTGCGTCACGAGTTCCGCCAAGAGGGTGGCCAAAAATATCAGTTTGTCAACTGTTGTCCGTTTGGTCTGCAGCGGTACTCTGTGGTAATACACTTTTTCACCACGTGTGGCAGTAATGCCAATATGAAACAAACAGAAGCAGTCTAGAGCTAAAGTCATAGAAGTTTCTTAAGCGCAAAAATGATGTTAAGCTTTATTTGAATTTGCACTTTAATTTATTGACAGTTTCTTTAGGAAACATTGTATAATTTATAATTAACTCAGTGAGAATTTATTTTAGCACTGCGTAATTGTATGGGCATTTATTTTTCATCAGTTTTTATGAGTGCCATATTTTGCATATAGGGGTAGGGGTATTTTTTCATATATTAGGCACACCAAATTATAGGGTGCATTAAAGGAGTCATATTATTATTATTTTTTCTAAATTGAAAACACTTCCTTGTGGTCTACATAACATGTAATGGTGGTTCTTTGATCAAAATGTCGCATAGATTGTTTTACCGATCATCTTCAAGCCGCTTCCGGATGTGCCGTTTTGTGGGCGGTCTTATCTACGTGGCTCACCATCTGCAGCTTCTTCTCCCCGTCATCTTTGTTGTAGTGGTGTAGTATGCAAGGACGGGAGTGGAAGAAGTGTCAAAAGATGGAGCTAACTGTTTTAATGACATTTAGACTTTACTTAAATCAATAATGGATCAGCATCTCCTCATCCGGAAACAATCACACCGGAAATGTGTCCCGTGAAAAAAAGTCCGACCGGAACTCTAATAACTAAAGTTCCTTGTGTGAATAATGTAAACTCACTACACCGGTATGTTTTAGCACTTTCATGGCGCGTTTACCGACATATATAAGTAAGAACTTTACACTACTTTATATTAGAAATGGCAACAGCGGAGGATGAATGTCACATAAAAAGATAAAGAAAAAGAAGAAGCCTATCGACTACGGCATAGGCGCGGACGCGCGCAATTTTTCAGGATTTATGCAGATCCCAAATTCAGATCAGCAGGTACCAGAAGGTAAAAAAAGTTTATTTTGCATAATATTGCGAAACAAAATCCCAGATAATATGTCTTACCTTATACACACACCATAATAATACTCGTATGTTTAATGCGCCGACAATCCTTCAAGCAGTGCGGCTTCATAGCTTACCAAAGTCGTACTGATAGATTTTTGAGCGCCTTGTGTAATGTTCTATATTTTCAATGGAACATTTAAAATGTTGGTGTTGTTTACTTGAGACCCATCATAGTGCAGCCTCCCCTTATCTCTTATGTTTGACTACTATCTACTGGTCACACTTATCATTACACCGTGTACCAAAGAAAATAACTTTGAAGTGGGTAAGCTCAACCAAACATATTCCTTACATTAGGCGCACTGGGTTATAAGGCGCAATGTCGAGTTTTGAGGGGAAAAAAAATGATTTTAAGTGCGTCTTACAGTCCGGAAAATACGGTATTTGCTTTTTACATTAGCCTGACCTAAGCCTTGACAATAATCTTTGTGATTAGCACATACTTTTCATTTGATAAGTTTTATCCGGTTACATTGAGTGTAAGTAGGTTTGATATAATAATTCAATACAAATCAAAATGTTAATAGTTAATATTTGAGTGGGCCCCAGGCCCTCTCTGTAGTGGAAACATTGAGTCCGGAGGTCAAAAAGGTTAAAAATCCTTGATCTAAAATACTGTAAGTCAACGCTAGCCGTGAACTGAAAAGTGAATGCGTGTTTATTCCGCACTGACCAAATTAGTCTAAAAAAAATTCTAAACAGGACTTATATTTATTGAGATTTAAAAACACAAACCAACAGGTGGCACCAAACGACTTCTGTGTCAGAGCTTGCTGGTGGGTCATGACCCATTTTTTTTCGGTCAAACCAACTGCATAGTATTATTATTATTATTTTTTTGCAAAGTAGTGCCAACAAATATAATATAGAGTAGCCAGAATGTGAATGTGTTTTAATAATCATACAACCTGTTATTATTCACTGAAATATGATTAGTGAAGTTTCTCTTTACTTCATAGTGTAAGGTAGACATTTTCTGATTCATATAGGATTAGCAATTATCACAATCATTATTGTAATTATAATATTTTTTTATTAGTGTATCTTAAGACTCCCTTGTCTTTAAAAACGAGTGATGGCTCTGTTTCAAGGTTCCTTGAATGTACCACAATTATGTGTGATGAGAAGCCAAAGTGGCAGCACGGTGAACCAGGGTTTAGTGCATGTGCCTCACAATAAGAAGGTCCTGGGTTTGATCCCCGGGCTCGGGGGTTTTCTGTGTGAAGTTTGCATGTTCCCCCCGTGACTGCGTGGGTTCCCTCCGGGTACTCTGGCTTCCTCCCACCTCCAAAGACATGCACTTGGGGATAGGTTGATTGGCAACACTAAATTGGCCCTAGTGTGTGAGTGTGAAAGTTGTCTATCTGTGTTGGCCCTGTGATGAGGTGGCAACTTGTCCAGGGTGTACACCGCCTTCCGCCCAAATGCAGCTTGGATAGGCTCCAGCACCCCCGCGACCCCAAATGTGAGGACAAGTGGTAGAAAATGGATGGATGGGTGGAGATACAAAAGTGAAACTTAAACACAACTTTGTCCGATGTTGCCACAAATAGATGTTTCGTATTTGTACCTTTCTTCTATCACCTCATCCTGGTTCTCAAATGTTGGCGCTGTGTGGGATTCTATAAGAGTGAGCTTTAATGAGTCTGTGTTGAATGAACAGTGAAGTGTTCAATTCTGGGTTTGCCACTGCCAGGAATAATTAAACATGCAGGGAGTGTAAGTTGTGTTACACATTCCTAATTTGATCCAAACCACTTTATTATTTAACTTCACAGCAAAATTTAATGGTTCTTAACATTTATGATGACATATTTTATGACTGACAGATTTAAAGGACATTTAAAAAAAAAAAAATCTTTACATAAGCACAGGCCACGATCACGTTGCCCTTCTAGTTGTTGTTGCCCTAAACCATGATCAGTGAGGGACGTTAAAATAAAGAAATTCAGCATCACTGAACAGATTCTATTCAACTTTAATTTGTCCAATCATCTAATCAGTGCCTGTGGCTGTCTAATTAAATCTCAACATTATTTGACTCCAAAAGGGAAGTTCATTTGCATTTTAGGCGGAAAACAAACCATCATCACATGTTTTTTTTCCCTCACCCCTCATCATAGATTTTGCCATTATGAATAATATTTTTTCTTGCACACATGGTGATGGATGATGATGACAATTATGGTATACATGTGTAGTAGTATTTGCTTTCAGGAATATTGATTTATACTGCACTGACTGGAAAATTATATATCCATCCATCCATTTCCTACCGCTTGTCCCTCTTCGGGTCGTGGGGGTGCTGGAGCCTATCCCAGCAGCACTCGGGCGGAAGGCGGGGTACATTCTTGACAAGTCACCAACTCATCGCAAAGCCAGCACAGATAGATAGACAACATTCACACTCACATTCACACACTAGGGCCAATTTGGTGTTGCCAATCAACCTATCCCCAGGTGCATGTCTTTGAAAGTGGGAGGAAGCCGCAGTACCCGGAGGGAACCCACGCTGTCACGGGGAGAACATGCAAACTCCACACAGAAAGACCCTGAGCCCAGGGATAAAACCGGAGACCTCCATATTGTGAGGCACACACACTAATATATATATATATATATATATATATATATATATATATATATATATATATATATATATATATATATATATATATATATATATATATATATGACATCACATGGACAAAGATAAGACCTTCTGCAGGAAAGTTCTGTAGTCAGATGAAATAAAAATAGGAATTTGAAAGAGGAAAAGTGAGGCCTTTAATCCCAGGAATACCACGCCAACCGTCAAGCATAGTGGTAGTAGTATTATGCGCGGAGCCTGTTTTTCTGCCAATGGAACTGTTGCTTTACAGAGAGTAAATTAAACGATGAAAAAAGAGGATTACCTCCAAATTCTTCAGGACAACCTAAAATCATCAGCCCGGAGGTTGGGTCTTGGGCGCAGTTGGGTGTTCCAACAGGACAATGACCTCAAACACATGTCAAAAGTGGTAAAGGAATGGCTAAATCAGGCTATAATTAAGGTTTTGATATGGCCTTCCCAAAGTCCTGACTTAAACTTGTGGACAATGCTGAATAAACAAGTCCATGTCAGAAAACCAACACATTTAGCTGAACTGCACCAATTTTATCAAGAGGAGTGGTCAAAAATTCAACCAGAAACTTGCCAGAAGCTTGTGGATGGCTACCAAAAGTGCCTTATTGCAGTGAAACTTGCCAAGGGACATGTAACCAAATATTAACATTGCTGTATGTATACTTTTGACCCAGCAGATTTGGTCACATTTTCAGTAAACCCATAATAAATTCATAAAAGAACCAAACTCCATGAATATTTTTTTGTGACCAACAAGTATGTGCTCCAATCACTCTATCACAAAAAAATAAGAGTTGCAGAAATTATTGAAAAACTCAAGACAGCCATGACATTATGTTCTTTACAAGTGTATGTACATTTTTGACCACGACTGTGTGTGTATATATATATATATATATATATATATATATATATATATATATATATATATATATATATATATATATATATATATATACAGTATATATATACACACTGTATATATACTGTATACCGGTATATATGTATATATAATTTTAAAGTAACAATGATCGATACTGTTGACTCTATTTTGAATGTTTTTCAAACAACAAGTTGCGTCAGCAAAGTTCGGGGACCGATGTCACAAAAGATAGACACTTTTACAATCAACTACTGGAGGCACTCTACAAAAAGATCCTGCAGCATTTGCTTCGTACAGTGCACAAGATGAGACGACAGTTGTGGCAGGACAACTCATAATGCTTCAAAGTGTCAGCACCAGATCACAATAACCTTGTTTATATGGACACAAATATTTGGAATGAAGGGCCATTAAAAATGTCTAATACAAATAAGTCAATCCGAAGATTCTGATCCATTTCAGTCGATTTGGAAATACATTTCATTCCGAACGGGAGGGGTGTTTGTTCCAATCGGTGTCCACGTACACACCCATTCAGATTCTGTCTTCGTGGTTGGGGTTATAAATGCTAATTCAGCACACCTGCGTTTCTGTCTTCGAGACAGCCAAATATTTATCGCACAGCAGCAACTTTGACGGGAAGGAAGCAGAAGTGGTCTGATGCCAACACAGCTTTCTTGTTAGAAACGTTAAAATAAAACAGAAGGTAGTAGTAAAAACTTTTTTCGAAAGCCTGAAAACACCAAGTTGTCCAAACAACTCCATGAAAAACTGCAAGACGACGGGATTTTACGAATCATAGACCAAATTAAAATACACTGAAAAAGTTTGAAATCAAAACAGAATAAGTGGATCTGACCCAGCCAGCTTTCAGTTTTACCGTCTCTTGGATAACTTTGTGGGAGATCGGCCATTGCTGAACTTTTCTTGCAATGGCGTTGTTGGTTAAGAGGAGCAAAGTTTTAACGTCAACTCAGAGTTTAATCAAGAAGACAGCAGCATCACCAGTAAGCTATCAAGTGTTCACGTTACACTAACTCAAGCGAACTAATAGTTTCTAAGTAAAACTTCATGTGAAACCAGCATTCATGTGCCAACGTTTTTACAACTGCCCTACGAACAGGGATGTTAAAATATGAAAAAAACTCAGCATAAGGAAACCAAAACTGGTCTTTTACCAATATGACGTTATTCCTAGAAGCGTTAAGGAAACTGAAGATTGTTGAACACCTTGATGGTTGAAAGGCCTGCAACACCAAATTGTACAAACCCATTCATGAAAAAGTGTGGGAAGTTGGAATTCCCCCAACCATCGACCAAGTTTGAAATGGTTCTGCCACCAGCAGCTTTCAGTTTTACTGTCTGATGGATGACTTTATGCGAGATCGGCCATTGTCGAACAATGTAATGTATGCTGGTTTGGAGGAGGAAAGTATTACGTTCCCTCAGGAAGATAGCATGGTCACCAGTAAGCACCTGTTCATGTTTAATTAACTCAAGTTAACTCACAGTAAAACTTAATAGGAAACTGTTACCAGCATTCACATGCCAGCTTGTTCACAAGATCGGACGTTCTCCCATAAAGTCATCGATCAGATGGTAAAACTGAAAGATGGTGGTGTCAGAACCACTTTTACCGTTTTGACTTTAAACCTGTCTAGCTTTTTAGATTTTGGTCCATGGTTTGTAGAATTACAGTTTCCTGCCGTTTTTCAGATTGTTTACAACTGTTCTGGGTAAAGCTCTTTGGCAAGTGTGAAAAAAACACTGCAGTTAGAATGAAATATTTAATAGCTTAATTGTTTGATCAAAGTCAGTTTGTTTACAACATAAGCGAGAGTAGTTTCTTATTTTACCGGTCCCGAAAAAAAAAGGCAACTCTGCACATGTCCAAATGTTTTTTTTTTCTGATTAAACTCTTGGATCAGTTTATTTAGTGTCTATGTAAACAGAGGATTGTAGGGGGGTCCCTACATCTGCGGTCCCCTCCAAGGTTTCTAATTGTATCCCATTGGGTTGAGTTTTTTCTTGCCCTGATGTGGGATCTGAGCCGAGGCTATCGTTGTGGCTTGTGCAGCCTTTTGAGACACTTGTGATTTAGAGCTATATAAATAAACTTTGATTGATTTTATGCATGTAAACATTGCTCGTGTCTTTAGCATCTGACAATTTCTGGCCGAGTGGAAGCAACTTTTTTACTCACTCATATAGTGTGTGTGATTTATTTCCTCTTTCCCAAACTGAAGAGGGTCATCAACGAAAATGCGAACGACGATCAAGAAGGCCGTGACGATGACGGTGTAGACGATCAGAAATAATCCTTACTGAAGTACATGAAAGGATGACATAGGAGGACGTTCATTAAAATCCAAGAGGATTGTGTCACCAATCCTGGAACTTCTCTGACACATCTCTTACGCAGGGTTGTCTTATATCCGAGTCATTCCGAATCTTAATTGTCTGATATCTGACTAACAATATGCCTTATAATTTCCACACTGGACCGCCACCATAGAGTCTGCAACGTCAGTGTTCCTCAATGGATCACATTGCATTGCTTTTTCTTTGGGTTTTCATGACAACTAGCCTGAAAGAAGAACCATCCTCAACAAGGAATGTTAAAATTAGAAACATTCACTGAACAGATTATGCTCGACTTTAATTTGCCCAATCATCTAATCTGTGCCTGTGGCTGTCTAATTAAATCTCTAGACATTATCCGTCTCCAAAAGGGAAGCTCATTTGCATTTTAGGCTGAAAGGAAACCAAACAAACCATAATTGAATGTCTTTTTTTCCCCTTATCGCCCCTTATTCAAAAAACATGATCATAAACGTTGTCAGTATGACTAAAGTTGTCCTTGTGCACACGGTGATAGATGATGATGTACACGTGTAGTGTTTGCACGCAGAAACATCGATCGTAGTAGTCAGCGAAATTTCAAGAGTCGTAATGTGGTACCCAAACCAAACAATGTAAAATAGACCCATTAAGGAGTAATGAATCCATTAAAGGGGAATGGATTTGTCTTGAGGCTGGATCAATGATATGTGTGTGTGTGTGTGTGTGTGTGTGTGTGTGTGTGTGTGTGTGTGTGTGTGTGTGTGTGTGTGTGTGTGTGTGTGTGTGTGTGTGTGTGTGTGTGTGTGTGTGTGTGTGTGTGTGCAAACATACACATGAAACATGGCCTAATGATTTATAGCTTTGAACTAGAACATGTTTCACACAATGTAACCACAAGGGGATAAAAACAGGTGACTAGTGCATGAAAGTAAGCAAACAAACACACACACACACACAAACACACACACGCTATTGAACGTCCACCAACTGCCACATCCTGTTTATGATTCACGCCGAGCACATGGTGCACACAAACACTTCAATCCTCCGTCTCGTACGCTTGTGCTGCAACTAAGAATTAATTTGGAGCCGCTTTGTTTGCAACCACAATCATCATACAAAAGGATCCGTGCACCATATCATGCATATTTATGACGCTGATTGCCATTTTCCGAGGGCCTACTTCACTTTCAAAGCGGATATAGGACGAATTCGTAGGAATGCTTTTGCATTTCTGTTTATTTCCACTGCTGCCTGCTGTTGATTTGTCTCGTTTTAATCACCCCAACTTGTGAATGGAGGCCAATGGTGGCAGATGGAGCACGCCATCGCTTGCCGGCATCACTTGAATAGCCGAGCAGACATATATCATTGAGATGCCGCACGCAACATTTGATTTGCTTTTTTTTCCTTTTTCCGAAATGTATACAGCTGTCGCTTTTCCTTTCAGTGTGTACATCTTGAACTAGATGTACCATTACTCTTTTACGGCGCCGTGCCTTGCCTGTCTACGTAGGCAGGAGTGATAAAAAGGACAGCTGTGCTTCTCTTTATTTCCAGAAAGTGTCATCCGGCTCAATACGAGGCGCTCAATCTGTAGCGTAGTGTATTTCGGGTGAGCTATCTTCCACAGGCAGGCAGCAATTTCACCTTATATAAGACCTTGTATATTTTTACCGAGTTTATAAAGGTACTATCCCTTACAATTTTCTTCCAATGTAACTTTCAACCAGCCTTTTATATCTTCTATATTCCCTAACTAAATAAACGAGATGGAAGATTAAGTGAACTCTAAATCTCTCTGGAAGTAATATTTTTTGTGGATCTATTTTTGTATTATGCACAATCAAAATGTTTTGAGTATGTCCCCTCTGACTGCATCCTACATAGATTTCTACAGTAGAGAACATTTGTTTCTTTTCTAAAATGCGTGCTGCGTGACAATAAAAAATATACTGATACCAGGAAAACTACAGCATACACTTTAATGGCCTTTCTTTGAAGGACTTCAGATGCTTTTGTTCACATATTAGGGCAATATTTGGGTGGAAAACATTCAATTGATCAATTAAAGTTGCAAATTGTTGCAAAAATAATTGTAATTTTACAATAATTAATTAAATAATTTAAGCATTAGGTGAAATTATTTATTATTTAATTATTTACAATTATTTATAGAGTTTACATATTTTTGACCAAAAGTGATCATTTTAATTTAATTTTATTATAATAGTAGGTTTGCTCCAAAAGAATCAATTCACATCCGAATCGAGATTCTTATTCTTTCAAATTTTAAATTGATTTCAAATTTTCAAATATAAAATACATCTATATACTGTAAATACATATATATATATATATATATATATATATATATATATATATATATATATATATATATATATATATATATATATATATATATATATATATATATATATATATATATTAGGGTTGTACGGTATACCAGTAGTAGTATAGTACCACGATACTAATGAATCATTATCGGTACTATACCGCCTCTGAAAAGTACTGGTCAGCAGATATTAACAGTAAATGAACAAATAGATTAATAATTCATTTTCTACCACTTGTCCTTAATAATTTTGACAAAATAATAGAATGGAAAATGACACAATATGTTACTGCATATGTCAGCAGACTAATTAGGAGCCTTCGTTTCTTTACTTACTAATAAAAGACAAGTTGTCTTGTATGTTCACTGTTTTATTTAAGGACAGACTTGCAATAAGAAACATATGTTTAATGTACCGTAAGATTTTTTGCTAAAATAAAGCCAATAATGCAATTTTTTGTGGTCCACTTTATTTAGAAAAGTATTGAAAAATACCGGAAAGTATCGAAATAATATTATATATATATATACATATATATATATATATATATATATATATATATAAATATATATATATATATATATATATATATATGATGACGACAGTGCATGATATAAATGTTATTTTTCCTAACTTATAAGTAAACATTGAAGATGTGTGCTGCCTCATCTGACCACATGTCACTTTTTACAGTGTGTAGTTAGAGTGCGGTCATGTGACTGCCAGGCTCTGCTTGACTGGCAAAGTGAAGTCAAAGTAATGCTTACAGTACTTTAATTTGTGAAATGTCTCTAATGAGCCAAACTTATGTCTTTGCAAGCAGTATACAATACATTTTTATTAATGTATATGATGTATAAGTAGTGTTTCTTCTATACAAAGATACTCAAGCAAAAGTCAAAACAATGTTGCATTAAAACTACTGACAAGTACAATTAATTCAAAAAGTTACTTAAGTAAATATAACGGAGTACATGTAGCGAGTTACAACCCACTTCTGATAATTTTTTTGTTCAATAGAATATTTACCATGGAGAACTTCTGGACTAACAGGAATAAAGAAAAACTTACATCAACACATCAATGCCTTGCTATAAAGAGTATGAGGGTTATGGAAGAGAGCCAAATCAGTAAAAGTTGGGGGTATTTAGGTTCCGGGTGCAATTTCAATATAGACATAAAATCCACTATAGGGCTTCAAAGTGTGTCGTGGAAATGCATTGCATTGTGGGTCTTGCTGGACTCTGAATCGCTTGGCTGAATGGGAGACTCTGTGCTTAAGTTTTTTTTTTTTTCTTTAACAAGTTCATAACATGGCACAAATGTTTTAAACTTGGTCATGATCGCTTCAGGGTTAAAAAGGTTTCAGTGAGATTTTTCTCATTTCCAGCGTGAAAGCAAAGTCGAAAAAAGTCAGTTAGTCAGTTAATAAATAGACGGTGAGTAGCCTGGATAGCAACCGTGAGACGACGAAACATGACTTCTAACGCCATCACCTAGTACAAGTTGATGTGTTGACTGCATTTTCAGACTGTTAAGTTTAAATCAAAGCTTCTGTTTCACACATAGCATTTAGTAGGCTGTTAACCAAGCTCGATACAGTATTTCGGAAAAAAGGATGCTGTCGGTTTACTTCTAGTCTTGGGTAAGCACAACAATGAATGAGTTTAATTTTCGGAGCAGTAGCACAGTGATCACAGTATTTAAAAGTAATATTGGGATTATTTTTTTGGCAGACCTGCTTATGAAATGAGGCTGGGCACCCTCACTCCATCTCGAACACATAAGAGATGAAGTCGTAGATTATGCCCAATTTTAACAGAGAAGAATGAGCCTTCACAGACTTTGCATTCTGAAATTATTCACTGCTATAAAAACTGACTCCTTTTACAAAATACATTCAAGTTTGGCTTCAACAATGGCTTAGTCAAATCTCTTGTCCATTGGAGGTGCTCATTTGAATCAATTCCACCAATTTAACTTATTTCCGAATAGAGAACTGTTTGTCTCGGTACGGTACCCTGATTTTAATTTTTTTTTACTTCTACGATCCCATTTTAATGCAGTCTGTTGCTCTCTTTCACATTACTGCGGGTACAGTACAGCCATGTACATTAAAACCTACGTCTAGCAAAAATGGCTTCCCCCCGAACCCACAATGCATTGCAAAATCACGTTTTCTTTGGAGCCCCATAGCCTTAATGCATTTTTAATGTCCAACTGTTCACAATTTTCTCTTCTCTAATAAGGATCACAATTCATAACAGGTGTCTCCTTATGTTTGCTGATGACACTCTAAGCTCAGTGGTCACTTCCCTCTGAGAAGCAGACCAATTGTTTGGTGTCGTCTTGATCTCATGATGTTAAAAATGTGAACAAACTGATTTTTTGAATGCCATTTTCAAATGGCCATTTACTGATTGAATCATTACATAGGTGTTGTTAGAGATCCTTGTCAGAGTACATCAAGTTTTTGAAATTGGATAACTTTCTGTGAGTAAGTGTGCAGAGGAGGGCTTGATGAACACACCGGCAACCTATCCACTTGGGTACAGTAGGTACCTTGTCTTAATATCAGTTTTTCATAAAATCACAACATTAATCTAGATTTTTTTAGGAACTTTTTTCTCATAACTTGATGGCTTTTATATGCCCTATCATAGCTTTTGATGTGTGTTTACAGCTGATCACCAGAAGCAAATCTGGCACATAAAATATGTTTAATATACTTTCCATGTGTATCATTATGCATGGAGTAGTCAGTAGTCATAGCGCCACTAATTAGCCAACTTCAAATACTAACTATGCGCCCACTAAGTAGTGCCCATGCTGTGTTGAGAGATTCAATTTCCTCTCCATGTTGAAGCAGTTTAATTAATTGATAATTTGTTAAATGGTTTGGGTATTTATTCTGATGCTTTTTATGGATTTTCTCATTCAATATGTCACTGCTCCAAGTGGTTGTTTACTCTTGCAATCAATCAAGCAAGGCCGAAGAGGCATACATCTTCAACAAATGTCGACAAAGCGGTCACTTTTAGAAAAATAAAATGAGCAATTATAGCGAGCGGATGAATTGCTGGGTGTAATCTCTTAAATAAGCCTTTTAGAGGAGTTTTGATTGGAATTGTAAAGCTTCTCTATCAAACAGACATATCTAGGTCATGAGTAACCAGTATGGCAGTGTTGAGTATTTGATTTATTAATATTTATGTGGTGTCATTATGGATATAGTGAACCTGAAATGCCCATAAAGTAAAAAGCAATTCTGTGGACAAATTCGATTAAAATGAATCCGAATGTTGCCCTTCATCCCTTGAAGTTAATGGAAGGGCTAATTGTCAATGGGTGTATAACCCTAGAAATGTATATGTAGGTCATTTATAATTTTGTATTTTCATATTTATGACACCCATGTTTTATCGCTACTCCACGGAAATATTCCCATACAGTATTTTTCAATGTTTTTAGTTTACAATTCCTCGTCGTTGAAGTTATAGCTAACGCGGCAGTAGCTAAACTTCAATGTCAGACTAGCAGCAAACAGACCTCATTACCATCTACTCCATTTCATGATTGATTAAACAGCTAATATACTTATATAATTTACATTGGCCATGTTTAGGATTTTGTTTTCATTTTAAAATCACTCGTCATACGAGCTAGCTCACGCGGCTGTAGCTAGTAAACTACGAGGTAGACTTCACAGCAGTTTACGGTACTACATTTGTATGAATGATTAAACTTCTAGTTTACAAGAAAATTACAATAGCCATGTTAAGCATAGTGTTTTTTTTTATTCAAAAACTGCTAATCATACCACCCAGCTAACGAGGCTTTTGCTAGTATACTACTATATCAGTATAGTAGCAAACAGACTTCACTGTATTCAATTTCATGAATGATTACACAGCTAATCTAGTTTCAAAATCAACATTAGCCATTATTTCAATTTTGTTTTTAGTTTTATATCGCTCGTCATACAACTTAGCAAACGTGGCTTTAGCTAGTAAACTATGATAGCAGCTTTTGATTACATTAAGGAATGATCAAAGAGCCAATCTACAGTACATTCAGAATTTACATTAGCCATGTTTTTAATGTTATTTTTATTTCAAAATGATAACCATGCAAAAAAAAACTATTATCTGAATACTGTGGCATTCCCTTTTTGTAGCTTATTGCCGTTCTAAATATAATCATTTCCACTAGTACGTCTTGACCCTCTATTTCAAGGGGTAAAGGGACAAGGAGGACAATTGGGATCCACCCTAAAACAATATAAATACATTGGTTTTTTTAAATGTATTTTTTGGAAATGTGATGACGACCCCCTCGCCACGTCAAGAGGGACACGTGATATAAAATGGATGGATGTATGGTGATGACAACCACAAGACAGACTATAACACAAAAGTGGTACATGTTTTAGTAATGACTGCTCAGTGCAACATGCTTATTTGAAGCACTACTGTAAGTAAACCTCAATAACAAAAGTACATTTGTGTTTAGACTTTGTGCATCCTAAAAGTTATGTCTAACATTATTATAATAGCATTTTTTTTTCACTTGTAAAATAATGTTTATATCAGTTAAAAATCAATTTGACCCCCCCTTTGGAAATACATCTTATTTATTTGAATTGGGTTTTTTTTAACTGTATTTCATGATATAAGTATTTACACCTGTGTGACAGTTAAACATGTTTTGAAAAAGAAATACATGAAGTTGACTCCCCTTCAGAAATACTTTCTCATTTATTGCATTCAGTTTCATTCAACTATATTTCATCACGTCTTTTTAGAGTTGCACGACAGTTAAAACGTTTAAAAACGTTCAGCTATACTTCCTGTGATGTTTATTTTAGCTGTATTTAACTGTAATACATCACATGTATTTTTAGATTTGTATGCCAGTTAAAAATCTTTAAAAAAGTGATCCATCACATGTCTTTTAAAAGTAAGGCCTTGTTCACACTGCAGGTCAATTCTGAATTTGTTTTGCCCGTATGCAACCTGTATCAGATTTTTTCATGTCCATGTGTACATTGCAATTACGAATTTTTCATATCCGACCCACGCATCTTTCGTAAATAGATATAAATCGGATACATATGTGATGCGTCCTCAATGTGAACGCTTCCGCGCCAAGGTCGCTTTCATCCGACCAGAACTTCATCAAAAAGCGACAAGCGTCAAAATCTGTTCACCAAAATAGACGGTTACAAAATAAATAGTTGACAACGAAGCAGAAAACAATTGGAAATAAAATGTTTTAGGAGCTTACTACTCTTGTCGCCGACTGCTCGCTCACACACTCTTCAAACACACACCGAAAACTAAATATTCTGTAAAACTGCAAAGCCAAAATACTTGTCCTCATCCTTTTTTACTTTGATTGCACAAAATTCTTGAAATTACCACAAATGTGCCATTGGAATCCAGGTTTGCTACCGTAAATATTGCAGTGTGTTTGACGTCATGACATCATGTCCGCATGCGGGTCACATTGCATTCACATTAGAAATTGCATTTTTCTTTCGTAATGCAAACGGTCACTGTTTGACAAAAAAAAAATCTGAATTTGACATCTGACCCTGCAGTGTGAACGCAGCCTTGAAGTTATAAATGTGTAAAATAGGGATTAATCAAGAAGACTCCCCCTCAAAAAACACTCCCTCTCCACATTGCTTTTCGCAACCAGGTCATTATTTATCTTAGTTTTGTATATTTATAGTATACCAGTGTCTTTTTAGACTTTTAGATAATTAAACATGTTAACATTTTATTTAAAAGTTGCCTGTACTGTAGTTAATAAGGTGCTGCCTCTTCAGTTATGACAGCTAAAGCTCTAACCAGGGGTGAATTCATTAAAGGGGAACATTATCACAATTTCAGAAGGGTTAAAACCATTAAAAATCAGTTCCCAGTGGCTTATTTTATTTTTCGAAGTTTTTTTCAAAATTTTACCCATCACGCAATATACCTAAAAAAGGCTTCAAAGTGCCTGATTTTAACCATCGTTATATACACCTGTCCATTTTCCTGTGACGTCACATAGTGATGCCGATACAAACAAACATGGCGGATAGAACGGCAAGTTTATAGCGACATTAGCTCGGATTCAGACTCGGATTTCAGCGGCTTAGGCGATTCAACAGATTACGCATGTATTGAAATGGATGGTTGTAGTGTGGAGGCAGGTAGCGAAAACGAAATTGAAGAAGAAACTGAAGCTATTGAGCCATATCGGTTTGAACCGTATGCAAGCGAAACCGACAAAAACGACACGACAGCCAGCGACACGGGAGAAAACGAGGACAAATTCGGCGATCGCCTTCTAACCAACGATTGGTATGTGTTTGTTTGGCATTAAAGGAAACTAACAACTATGAACTAGGTTTACAGCATATGAAATACATTTGGCAACAACATGCACTTTGAGAGTGCAGACAGCCCAGTTTTCATCAATTAATATATTCTGTAGACATACCCTCATCCGCTCTCTTTTCCTGGGGGTCTGGCGGCAGATTTCTTTGACTTTATCGTTGGAAATGCATCTGCTTTGAGTGTCGCAGGATATCCACACATTCTTGCCATCTCTGTCGTAGCATAGCTTTCGTCGGTAAAGTGTGCGGAACAAACGTCCAATTTCTTGCCACTTTTGCATCTTTGGGCCACTGGTGCAACTTGAATCCGTCCCTGTTCGTGTTGTTACACCCTCCGACAACACACCGACGAGGCATCATGTCTCCAAGGTACGGAAAACAGTCGAAAAAACGGAAAATAACAGAGCTGATTTGACTCGGTGTTTGTAATGTGTTTGAAAAAATGGCGGATTGCTTCCCGTTGTGACGAATAATAGAAATGCGTTTAATTCGCCAAAATTCACCCATTTAGAGTTCGGAAATCGGTTAAAAAAATATATGGTCTTTTTTCTGCAACATCAAGGTATATATTGACGCTTACATAGGTCTGGTGATAATGTTCCCCTTTAATTTAGGGTTTCAGCGAGAAGTTGAGTCGAAAATGGCAGCTTTATTGAGAAGTTGTGTAATCAGAACAACAATATTAGGCAGACGAAAAATAACGGTTCCTTACCTGACAGGTCCCTGCCAACCCCAAGGGCCAAGCCATCTTTGATCCACAGTACAACACCATGGTAATTAGTGATGGAGCACGGTAAGGTCACAGGTTGACCAGCCACGACCACCAAGTCCTGTGGCTGCTGGGAAAACATGGAGTGTGCACCTGAAGGGATCATTAAAAAAGAAAGAACCGTTAGCCTGAGGAAGCATTTTAACATTTCAATGTGTATAAGAGCAAATTCAGAATCATCAGGTCGTTTTTTCCCCCGATTACTGCCAGTGACTGAAGCGCGGCATGACGGGTGTAAAATGAATGGCAAATGCGCCATATGCCAATTTCTACCCATTGCACAACAGCCTCTTGTCAGGCGCACGATGAAAGAACTCTTGAGGGCGAGATACAAATGTCTTCTATTCCTATTCACCGTGCAAAGATACAAGCATCCAAGGTGTCAGCGTGATGTCAGGGCTGAAGTTACAGGCTCAGAGACAGCTGTTCCCGCTCAGATTGGTTCATTTATGAAGGATGTCCTCTTGCAGCCGGGCTGGGGCCCCGTGCGCACTGCAGATAACACCATCTCGTGCTCTCGAGTGGCATACATTAACTCTCGCAGCTCGCACCCGTGTATTCCGGCAGCACAACTGCTATTAGCGGCACTCCTCTGCTGCGTGTTCAGGCGGAAAGTGGTGCGCACTGAACTCCATTAGAGGCAGAGGTGTGTGTTAATGGAGGAAAAGGTGGGGGGGGATAGGAAGGTGTCCGTGTTACAGACAAGTTGCCTATCAAAACAATGCTTCCCCATAAAAATAATATACTACACAGCATGGACGTTCAGGGAATGGAACTATTTTGAAATGCAAGCTCAGTGCCAAGCAAGACAATATTGATTGTAATTATGATGCAAATGTGTCATGTTGTATCATTATTTTCTAATATTGTCATTCAAAATTTAGAAGGAGACCATATATACTACTGCGTCCCAGAATGTACCATAATCTAAGACAAACAGACTCAAAAACAGTTTTTTCCCTAAAGCCATGACCATGGTGAACTCTCATAAGCACTTATTTTATAGTTTAGCACCTCTCTGTGTGCAACTTTTACTTTCCACCCACAGTCTGAATGCTTCTGTACTTATGTATACAGTATAACATTTAAACAACACATTCAGAACAGTCATTCTCAGGACTGGACTGTGCACCTTACCTCTTTTTGCAGTATTTTTCTTTTCTTTCCTTCCTATGTTTTGCATATGTGTAGACTGTCGCACTGTTGCTTTTAATCTCATTGTACCTGTGTATAGTGATAATAAAAGGCATTCTATTTTATTCCAATACATAATTGTCCCCGCTCCTTTATTGAACGTATGGCGGCCTAAAAAAAGCAAAATGCATTCAACAAAAGTTTATTTCCACAAATTCAGAAAAATCCCAGAATTACATTACAAAACAAAAACAAAACCAGTGCAAGATCTACAGTAATTAGTGTCTGGTCAAAAAACTATAGGAATGACAGCTGTGGCTGTGGGCAACCTCTTGATATATTTTTTATCTTTTTTTTTATTAATGCCACACGATGGCAGTAGCTGTATTCATGACCGCCTTAATGCAAGGGCTTTCCTGAGCTGAAGCCCAATTTTAACGGCAGAATGCAATGATTGGTGTTCATAGCTGTCAATCACAGTCAGCTGTGCTTTAAGAAGCAATTGTGCACTTTGTCTCTGGGCTGTGTTGTTTGCTCCTAGCGCTCCAAGCAGAGTGGGAAAACACACTGGGAAAATGCCCCTCTTAAAAAGAGTAAAACATATATATATATATATATATATATATATATATATATATATATATGTCAGGAAAAAACACAGAGGCCATTTCATCCCTACAAGCCTGTTTCGCAGGTTTCTCTGCACTTCAGAGAAAACTGTGAAACAGGCTTGTAGGGATGAACAAGCCACTGTGTTTTTTCCTGACCTAACGTATATTCCGCTCTACCCCGGTATTGAGCACTGTATAACGGATAAACCACAGAAAACTTGACTATATATATATATATATATATATATATATATATATATATATATATATATATATATATATATATATATATATGTTTTTATTTTATTTATATTTTTTCTTGGTAATATTTCTTTAAATATGACATTATATTTAAGCTTTAAAAACGTAAAAGTGATCTGGAAATTAGTCACTAAATCGTATTATTAGCTATACTTAGTATTGTGAAGTTTTGTGTCTTATAATAAAAGCAAGTTCTTATGTATCATCGTGAGTTTTCCAGTGCAGGTTGTTGGTGTAAGAGGCGTGCATCCCGACTACTGAGCTAAAATCACATTCACTATTCTTGAAGTTGACCGGCCTCTATTTCACTTGCACAGACGTGCATGCGCCCATCGCAAAGGAGATGTAATAATGAACAAACTTGTTTTTTTAAATGGACTATATCTTTGCGTTGTTGCTGTTCTGTTGAGCAAAACCAAATTATTTTGGTTTTTTTAGGGGGGTTTGGTGGGGCCCCAAAGCACCGGGCTCACCCTTAGGTTAAGGGGCCCCTTGTTGTATTTCATGAGTGCTCAGCATCCTGCAAATGTATCTACCTCTGCATGCACTTGAAAATTTTGCAGCAACACCAAATACAGCAATGGTGTCCAAAGAGCGGCCCGGAGGCCATTTTCACCCCAACGTTGTTGTTTTATTTGCGTTCGACATGTTCTGAAAATTAAAGAAAAATACATATTTTTGAGATGTATTGTCATCAATAACACAAAAACTAGAAAAATCTATGTGTTGTGTTTTCTTCAAATAAATTAGCATATACATTACTGATGTTGGTTTTAGCATCTTTAATGTAAATGCCCCCCAGCATTCCTTCATTTTTCAGTGTGAGGCCTTCGGTGGAAAAAGTTCCCAAGACATAGTAGGTACAATGGAATAATAAAGAATGAATAACAAATGTATTTTACTCAAGGCAGACAGTCCTATCTTACCGAATCAATAATAAATCCTCATTAATGACGGCAGCAAAAACTTGTTACACAATAATGTAAATAAATGCCTTAGCAATTATTACAGTACTTTATAGTCGGTAATATGTAGTGACTTTTATCCCTTAGGTTTCCTTAACTAAAAGGTCTAAAATGTATATAAAGAAAGTGTACTACTTTAACGTTTAGTTTAAAGTTAATTTATTGGGTTTCTACCCTTGCTATAGAGATGTGAAAGTGAGGTATTGTCCTATTTTCTAGAGTTGAACAACGTAATATCTCTCTCCCTCCCTGTAATGTGCAACACAAACACATGCAGATGCAAGCAGGCACATCCTCCTAATAGGCTAGAATGGGCCCACATGCATGTACATTGTTTTTTTGTTTTGTTTTTAATAATGATGAACGGAAAAAAGATGAAAGAAGGTTGTTGCCTTGTTTGGGTTTAACAAGGCAACATTAAACCCAATTTAGCAATAGTTTTCCCGTAGAACAGTCTAACATTGTCATCATAACAACATCAGAGCAATGTATAGAGAGAGTCGGCACAACTCGGTCTCAGAGTTGGTCCAAAACATGACGTCCAGTAGTCACGTGAGGGGATTTTGTCCAATCAGATAAAGTATGGCTAGACAATTTCCTAAATGACTGGTCAAAAGCCCCTTGCGTGACTATAGGCTGCCATGTCTGGGACCAACTCCGACACCGAGTTGTCCGTACTCTCTTTTTAGACAGCTCTGGACAACATGTAAAAGTCTTTTGATTCACTGTGTTACCCTGAGTTGGAAAAAGACAGGTTTTATATGTGGAGTCTAGAGATTCACACATCCAATTGTAAGAAAATGTATTGTATTGTATTGTATTCTCTTGTGTTGCGAGGATAAATCTGAGTGGTTTACTTCCCCGATTTATTGTCACGCACTATGGACAACCCCCACTTCTTACCATGTTTGCATAAGATATTTTCAAAACAACAAAGCCTGATTATGAATTTATCAACAGACTCCCAGCTTCTTAATTGACACTAACAACAGAGGAGGAGGTCAAGATCAATATTCATAACACTTTATGAAGCATCCTAAAGGGGTTTATTCAAAAGCTTGTTCTCAAAATAAACTGTGAATGGCACTCAGTGGAGCACAGGCCTTCCTTATGAGACAAACTTGGATCAGCACTACTATACATTGTACAAACTAATCAGTATCACCACCATCCTATGCCTACATTTTGTCATCCCCTATGTTGCTATACAAACCCAAACATCTCGGCGGCCCCCTAGCTGCGGCATTCTTTAACACTGACATTAAATCAGTTCCTCCTTGGCCCACGTCCCGTCCTTCCACCAACTTTAAAACAAATAGGTTAAGAATGTTTTGTGTAATTCAGCAGAATAACAAAACAAAACGACAACTTTGAGCAGACCTCTGGCAAGGCTGAACAATTCCAATTTGGATCAGCACCAAATTGAACACCTGGATCAATAACTGCATCTTGCATCTGCACTAATGCCCAAGCCCTCCACTCCTTACCCCATCGCTGAGCAGAGTTGTGTGTAAACCGGTTAAACAAAGTGCAATGAATACAAAACTAACTTGGGAAGGTTACAAAGAGCCAAGATCAGACCTAGCAATTTGCAATTTGGTCTTGATTACAAGGGGTGTCACAGAGTGGATGTCTGTGAACACAGACCGCTCACAGGGAGGGAGGGTGCGGATTAGTGAGACTATCAGATAAATGTTTTCCTCAGCAATTTGGATTTGCCAAATCATGCATTGTCATACTTGATACCAGCTTATCCACCAGCATCAGACAGCGACATTTCCCTAAGATCGCTGCAGGTGTTGACAACCGTCCCCCTACTCCTCCCAATTTAAATTCATAACAAAAGCCAAGGTCATAGAAGCTCACTTCTCGTTTCAACTTTGTGTTATAAAAGTGGCTGTGATGTAATTGCGGATTAATTCTTGAAGGATTAGAAAAATATGTCGCAAACAATCAGACAGCGGGAGGGCGACGCAGTCATTATGTATCAGATTTAATACAAGTGTTGATGAGGGTTATTATCAAAAGGGGAAAAGATTTTGAATACATTATTCTATAAATGCTGTTAATAAAACATTTCATACCAGTCAAACAGATAGCATTAAAAAAAGGAAATGTCTATCATCCTGAATTGAAGTTGACCGTATTCTTTCGCTGGAGAATTCAAGGTTAATCATTGGTTGTAGGAATGCGTACCAACACCTGCTTTCATAATCAATCAAATGTTATCAATCAAAGTTTATTTATAGAGCCCTAAATCACAAGTGTCTCAAAGGGCTGCACAAGCCACAACGACATCCTCGGCTCAGATCCCACATTAGGGCAACAAAACACTCAACCCAACGGGATACAATGAGAAACCTTGGGTCAATAATGGCACCAGTGTTGATGTGAACAATATTAGTCAGACCTAAATAACAATTCGATAATGATGCCCTATTTTGGTGCCAGATTTAGATCAAATTAATTTGGCTGTACGCAAAGTCAGCTGTCGTGACGAGTTTGGTTTTTGCACCAAATGGGTATGTTTTTCTTAGTTTTCTAAAGAACAGTTTCAGACAGTGTTCTGGCAAGGCATGCTCTCCATTGGAATTCATGCGGCCCCTGCATCTGTGCATGCATATGAATCCAAGGAATGTGGAAATTGACTTGATCATCTCTTAGCGCACAACTCCTGTAGGAATTGTTCACATGAGTAGAATTGTTACACTAAATTACACTATATTTGTGTATGTTGTCTTTTAATATAGACGTCTCACACTACATACTAGTAAACTATTTAATGTATGATGTGTTATATAAACATTTTGAAAATTAAGTGCCTCAAGGCATGCTGGGACCTCTTTCTGTTTCCCTACTAACAAAAAAAAAAAATCTAATAAATCCCACAATTTAATATCTGAAGTGTGAAACGTGTATTAGGTGACAAAATACCAAAATATAGTTACTTAGTGTAACACTTGTAATTGTGTGAAAGAGTTATTCAAGGTGCGATTCTATTTCTGCATTCCTTGGATTCATACACATGCGCAGATGCAAGAGATGCATACATTCCAATGGGGAGCATGTCTTGCCAAAAACACCAACACCGCTTCAAAAGTACACATTTGGCTAATATGCGAAATGGGCACTGCACTGCTTTACATCCACCAATCACTAGCCCACAGTACAATGTGCCCAATACTCTTCAATAGTGTAAATATGGACACAAACGATCTCATGACCCATTTTTCAAATTACTCTAAAAATCAAGTTTTTACGACAAAATTACAAATACAACACATGGGTTTATATTTGGTCAAGTTCCGGAGTATTATACATCTGGTTTTACGATAATGATGCTCAATGTGTTCCATTAGTTTGCGATGGTTGTGTTCTTAGGATGCAGAAAGAAAGGCAGGTGGGAAAAAGTATTCAATTCTTGGACTTCAGAGCAAAAATACAAAAGAAAGCATGTCACAGGGACAATGCGCAGAATAAAGCATAAGGCAAAAGAGCTTGAGAGGTTAAGCATGGATCAAAGCTAAGCATTAGCGTAACTTTAACATGAACGCATAGCAGTCACTAACAGCGAACAATTAAACTGTGCTGAGTGTACGGCAAAAAGGATCTATATCGGGGGGGTAATTAGTGGCGGCAGCAGGTGGGCACACTAATCAATAAAATGAAACTGGTGTGTATGATCAGCACACCTAGCAACCAGAATGTAAACAAAGGAGCGCTGAAACAGAAATACTTTAATCATAGGAAAATCATGAAAAAAAGGGTAAAAAACGGAAAAACAAGACATGACACATGCAGCACAGTCAACAAACATAATTGTTCAATGCAACCTTCAAGTTGTCATTTTATTGATATTTAAAACATGATTGTCTTTGATAGTCTATTTTTTTTTCTCAAAAAGTGTTTGAAAAACTCAAGTCTACTCCGATATGTGAAAGTACGATAAAATGTATCTCTGCTTTTCGCTTTTCAATTGTCGAACCGTGAAAAGGAGTTAGGTTGGTTATTAAATTAGAAGTTAAACTTGCTGTAGTTATGGTTAAATAGTTAGTTGAAGATTAAAATATAAATCATTCAATCAATCAGAGTTTATTTATATAGCCCTTAATCACAAGTGTCTCAAAGGGCTGCACAAGCCACAACGACATCCTCGTCTCAGATCCCACATCAGGGCAAGAAAAAACTAAACCCAATCGGATACAATGAGAAACCTTGGAGAAATATATCTGATCCAGGTAGATGATACTTAGGTTAGTCCTGGTGGTGGGATTTGTTTATGGCAGACACATGTGATTTTTAATGTTCGTTCAAACAATCCAAAGTGGATGCAATTAAATGTATACATCAAGCAAAGTCAGACCAAAAAACTTTGCCATAACAGCCACCTCATTCTTCCAAATTGGCCCAAGTCTGTGCACAGGGCCGTATTCACAACGCAGGCCGGCACTTTGTATCGTCTGTTGTTGACGTTTCACTTCAGATAATTTGTTTACCATTGCACTGGCTGGCACATTTTCACATATGCCGAGGCTATTTTCTACTCAGGGCTAACTGCCCCCAAATTCATCGCTTGGTCAATCAATCAGGCCTGAAAATTACCGTTATGGTCACACACACACACACACACACCCGAGCCACTTCAGAGAGAATAATCGGCATGCTGTCTGTGCGCCATGTGGCCGCACAACACTAAAGCTTAGCCCGAGATAATTATCACAAACCATTATCCCTCTGGCCTGTTTGGAGGTATGTCTTTAGAATGCATCGAAGTTGGACACTTGTGACTATCATTTACAGGAGGGCACCGCTCGCTTGTTTTCATTAAATACAAGTACGGTAAAAATAAACAGCAGGGCAGGAGGATTAATCCTTAAAAAAAAATCATTATCTTTCCCAGCAGGGGCCTAAGCTGGTGGGCTTGTTTAAACCACAAATATATACACCTCACAGGGAACTAATAAGCACACTTCCCCATAAGACAGATTATTATTTAATATGAATATGTCTACCCTTGCTTCCACCCAACCTTTTCCTTTTCTCCACTGTAGCGGAAAAGGCTGTTCTTGTCCTGTCTCGTCCCCAGACAGTGATCGGTCATAAATCCTGCATGCATCCCCTCGCTCGCTGCCCACAAATAGCTCTGATTGTGCAGCTCAGTTATCAGCAGTCAAATCAGCACTAACGTGAGCGTCAATGATAGCATTTGGAAATCGGAATAAACCTTGATTTATTTATATATATATATATATATATGTAGAGTTGACTCATCAGTGGCCCTACAACTAAGTGATTTTTATTATATTTTATTAAATATTTAAATCAGTATTTTGAAACTCAAGGTGTCACATTTTGATGAAGCAGCAGCATAAATCGACACACACCGCTGGTAACTTTATTTTGACGAAGCGGCTCATTTTGACAGAACACCGGATTCCTGAAATGGGGAAGTCGCGACTATAGGAGAAAACATGGACGCAACAGATCAGCGTGATAGTGGGTTTGGGCCGTGGCTGTTGTGTAGAAGAAATGATCGTGGTTCACGCACGAATAGCGTAGCTTGCCCAAAGATGACGTAAAAGTCGCAATCAGGTCGCATTTCAGTTTAGACTACCGTCACATTTGAAAAGATCAGATTCCAATCGGATTTGGACTACGTTTTGATGCAAAAAGATCAGATTTGAAGCACTTTGGAGCGTTTGGACAGGGAAAACAATCTGAGTTACTTGAGGGCAAAAAATAAATCAGATTTAGTGTGTAAACGGGGCCAAAGTGTTGACATTTGCAACTTCATTTGGCCCCAAGGTGGATTGTTTTTCTCAATGTTTAAAAAAAAGCACAGAGACAGAGTCAACAATACATGGGATTTCTTTTTTTTTTTAATTACAATTCGCGGAATGATACAGTGGCAAACGGACTATTTGTTTTTCTTCTACATATTTTGGTAAAATTGACCAAACATACCAAACATTGTGTGTATTAAAACTGAGGCACAACTAAGTTTTTCACGACACAGCTTTTGGGCTTTGACAGCAAATAATCTTAAGTGAAACTATTTTTTTTTTTTTAAATACATGATAAAGCACCAAACCACATGTGATCTTAGCCGTCGTTTGATGGAATGCAAACAATCTTTCTGCAGATGAAAATGTCTCAAACCTTGGTCAATCTTAAAGGAGAAGTGCACTTTTTGGGAAATGTTTCCTGTCGTTCACAATCATTATGAAACACATGACGTTATTTGTTATTCATTTCATTTTAATGTTTTTGCATTGTAAATATTAAATAAATGGAGCTGATAGGAGCCGCGCAATTCCGGCTATGAAGCACTTAAAAAACATCCAAACGCCTCCATTAGGGTTTTATATACATTATGTAAGTATATACTGTATATAATGTAGTAAAGGGTACATTTACAATAACATTTAATATTTACGTATTGTGATCATTTAAAGCATACGCAGCACATTAATTAAAAAAACGCATCAGACTTCATGAGAGTCAACAAACATAATAAAAGATCACTTACAGTGCAACGTCTGCTGTCATTAGGATGCCGACTGCTAGGATATTTACATTTTCCCCATTTAAGTGAAGAATGACTCATAATCCTCACGTAGAAAAGGAGTGGAAGGCAGGGGGCAAGCGTCTTTTCGTGTCGTCCTGGCCAGTTTCAGGTCTTATATGACTGTCAAAGTGTACCAATTTCGGATTACCTACTCAGACGTCTTCTGTCCAGGTGAGATGCATGATTTATGATCTAGAATAAATGTACAGGGATCAAGGAAGCGGAAAGCAGCAGACCACTTGATTATGTAATTATAGGGACACAAGATTGTGATCACGGCGCCACTATAAATAGTTAATCTGCATTAGCGCTTGTAATAACATCACTAATGATAAATAATAAATGATAAATGGGTTATACTTGTATATCGCTTTTCTACCTTCAAGGTACTCAAAGCGCTTTGACAGTATTTCCACATTCACCCATTCACACACACATTCACACACTGATGGCAGGAGCTGCCATGCAAGGCGCTAACCAGCAGCCATCAGGAGCAAGGGTGAAGTGTCTTGCCCAAGGACACAACGGACTTGACTAGGATGGTAGAAGGTGGGGATTGAACCCCAGTAACCAGCAACCCTCCGATTGCTGGCACAGCCACTCTACCAACTTCGCCACGCCGCCCCTAATACCAGGTTAATACCTGGTTAATATTGAAATCACGAAATGTAAATGGAGTATTGTTGGCGGTTTTTAAATGGCTATTTGAATGGCTATTTATTGGATTTCATGGGCAAAATAGAGGAGCTCCCATTAGCTCCGCTGTAAACTAACTTGTATTGACTTTTATTTACACGTTAGAACGCATAAAAAAATTAAATAAAATAAAATAAAATCCATCGGACGTCATGTCTTTCATAATGATTGTGAACGTTAGGTAAAAATCCCCAAAAAGTGGGTGCAAAGTGGGTGCAAATTGTACAGAGTTCAGCACTGAGGATTTTCTCCACCTGTGACTTGTCCATGCCGGATACCAGCAGGGCCGAGTCATCCGCAAACAAGAACATTTCACAGTCGCATGCTGATGACATGTCGTTTATGTATATTAGGAACAGTAAATACCCTAATATACTGCCTTGAGGGACTCCACAGCTTACTGAGAGAGGGGGGGAGGTACACTCACGGTGCCGTTCACCTCTACCACCTGTTTCCTCCCCTCCAAGTAAGATTGCATCCAGCTCGATGAGGTTTTATCAAATCCGATTGCTCTGAGCTTATCCAACAATATAGTGTGGTTAACGGTGTCAAAGGCCTTCTGAAGGTCCAGCATGACCATGCCGCAGTATTTGCCCGCGTCCACCTCATGTTTGATGTGGTCGGTCAGATAGAGAAGGCATGTGTCAGTGGAGTGGTTAGTTCTGAAGCCGGATTGGAATTTGTACATGAGTTTATTAGTGGCAAGGTAACTATCGACCTGTTCATAAACTATATTTGTCCATTACTTTCGAAATGGAACTGAGAATAAAAACAGGTCGGGAGTTGCTAGGTTCCAATTTGCTTCCTTTTTTAAAGAGGGGAGTTACTTTTGCTATCTTGAAATATTTTGGTACTTGGCCTTGTGAAATTGAGAGGTTTATTATTTGCGTGATGATTGGGGCAATGGTGGTGGCAGAGTCCCTGAGGAATCTGGAGGGGATATTGTCAAGGCCGGTGGCCTTGTTTGGGTGGAGCGCGCTCAATTTTTTAAGCACCTCGTCAGCTGAGACCATTTCTAATTTGAAATCGTTGTTGGATACTCCCAGCTTTCTGTAGAAGGCTTTAATGTGTTCTACACCAAAGCGACCAGAGTGGTGAGACAGCTTGTTGACTAGAGTTGTAGCTATGCTGGTGAAAAAGGTGTTAAGTCTGCTTACTACCTCCATTTTGTCTGTAATGAGGGAGTCACCCTCCTTGATGTTGATGTTGGTGAGTCTGGTTTTTAGTTTCTGGCTGCAGCCAGGAAGCTTGTGTCGTCCTGGCCAGTTTCGGGTCTTAAATGACTGATCACGGCGCCGCTATAAATAGTTCATCTGCGTTAGCGCTTGTAATAACAATGTCACTAATACTTGGTTAATATTCAAATCACGAAATGTAAAGAGAGTATTGTTGGCGGTTTTTGAATGGTTATTTATTGGATTTTATGGGCGAAATAGAGGAGCACCCACTATCTCCGCTGTAAGCAAACGTGTAGTTACTTTTATTTACACGCTATAACACATACAAAAATAAAATCCATCAACCGTCAAGTCTTTCATAACGATTGGGAACGTTAGGTAACAATCCCCTAAAAGTGCAGTTCCCCTTTAAGACGGTGACAAGCGGGGTACAAGCCTCTTTTCGTGTTGTCCTAGCCAGTTTCAGGTTTTTAAATGGCTGCCAAAGTGTACCAACTTGTCGGATTACCTACTAAGACGTCTTCTGTCCAGGTGAGATGCATTATTTATGATCAACAATAAATTTACAGGGACCAAGGAAGCGGAAAGCAGCAGACCACTTGATGATGTAATCATTGGAGCGCCGCTATAAATAGCTCATCTGCATTAGCGCTTGTAATAACAATATCACTAATACTTGGTTAATATTTAAATCACAAAATAAAAGGAGTATTGTTGGCGGTTATTGGATTTTATGGGCGAAATAGAGGAGCTCCCATTGGCTCTGCTGTAAGCAAATGGGTAGTCACTTTTATTTACACGTTGCGGCACCAAAAAAGTGCAGTTCCCTTTTAAGAATGTGACATTTCATAAAGTGCCAAACATGCAAATCTGGAAAGCCTGACAAAGAACATAAATTGCCTTTCCTGGAAACACACACACAAAACATATCAACCTGCCAAAGAGAACCAAATAAAACCTTGGCATTAAGTGGGGAGGGGGCAGACTGGCAGATCTGGACTTAGCGGACAACTTGGCTCTGCTTAGCCATTCCTACGCTGCGCTCCAAAAATTGACCAACAATCTGCATGAGCAAGGGGAAAAAGTCGGCCTACGTATAAGCCAAGAGAAGACCAAGGCCATGACCGTCGCAAAAGACCAAAACGTTCCACTGCTCATCGTAGGCGAACAAGGCATATAGTACGTTGAGAACTTCACGTATCTTGGAAGCAACATCTCAAACACTGGAGACGCAGAAAAGGATGTTCAGACTGGAATCGGAAAAGCTGCAGGAGTCTTCCAACGCCTCCGGAACATCTAGTCATCAAAATCTATCAGTATGTCCACAAAGCTGGTCATCCCTACAGTGACCTATGCCTGTGAGACGTGGATGAAGACATCAAGCATTACTAACAAGCTGGATGTCTTCCACCGACGGTGCCTCAGATACATCTTGAGGATCTCATGGAGAGACCACATCACCAATGAAGAGGTGATGAGAAGGGCAGGGGTAGCACCATTGTCTGACATAGTCTCTGACATGAGAAGGAGAATGGCTGGACACGTACTCCGACTGCCAAGAGAGAGACCGGCAAGTGTGGCAATGGACTGGGTGCCAGAAGGGGGGAAGAGGAAGAGAGGACGGCCAAAGAAGACGTGGAGACAAACAGCCAAGGAAGACCTGAGAGAGATGGGAGTCAGCTGGCATGGAGCAAGAAGGGTCGCCAGTGACCGGAACAAATGGAGGGGACTCGTCGCACAATGTTCCAACAGGAATGGGAGGAACTAAGTCTAAGTCTAAGTAAGTAAGCCACAGGACCGGCAATGCTTCAGATATTTGCCCATATCTGTAGTATTGTAGGTGCTATCAGGATTTTTTTTTTTTTAATTATATAAATTTTCTTGGAAAAAGTTCTATCCGTCCGGTCTTATTGCCATGGTTGGAGCACAAACTGTGATCTGGAACAGGAAACTAGGTTTTTGTTACGCTCATTAATATCAAAATGGGAGCTCCTCATTGTATCTGGCAACAACAATGGCGAGCAATCATGAATATTTCATGAAGCCCTATCGCTCCCATTAGAGGAGACGTGTGTTGCAGTGACTTTATCTTTCTCATCGCAGTGTTCCAACCCTTCCCTCCTGCCCGTCCCCTTTGTCAAACACTCACTGTATGTGTGCGCCGTGATAACACAACAAGCCTATCTGGGATGTGACGACTGTCACGAGGAGCCAAGTGAGTGTGTGCGGCGATGCAAATTCTCAAAGCAGGGAAGACAAACATGGGCGCCGAGCCGAGACGTCTTTTTTTATTCCGTCTCTCACTCTGTGCATTAGCGGGGCACGACAGTCGCCGAGGCGCAATCAAGACGAATCGCCTCAAATGACGATTTCGATAAATTACAAACGGCAACAGCAGGGGGACCTCGGAGGCATGCGCTTTATCATTAGCCACACGGCCACGGGAAGTTAGATTTCATGGACATCAGAGACTGGAATAGCACGGGCCACAAATTGATTATTACATCTCTTCAGGCGGCATTTCCCCCCCAGATAGCCTCGATGCATTTGGGTTCAAGGGTCATGAGGACATTCATTGAAATGTGAGCATGAATAAAACATCTCATCTACCTTCTTCTTTTGCACATGAATCCAAGGGTGCGTTCGCATTAGAGATGTTTTGGTCAGGGTTTAATCCTGCCGATTCTGATCTGCCGTGCATGACATCAGCCGATACCAATACCGATCACTTATTAACTGCACATTTTTCAAAGTATTTTTGGTGAGTGCTATTGACAATATCAACACCAACTAAACCAGTTCCTTATTCTCTTGTATAACACGCAATTGTTTGATCAAAACCAAGTAAATAGGAGACAATAACTAAAAAGCAACAACTACCATTTACTTCTCAATTCAATTCAATTCCCTTTATTTAACCAGGTAAAGACTCATTGTGTGAGTATATTTATTATTAAACGTCTTCTTCTTCTCTAGATTTTGGCACGCTCTACCTTCCACATTTTTCACCCGATTCAAACCGTTCCAACTTCAAACTGTTCAGCCTATCCGGGCTGTAATTGCAGGCTTTCCCTTGACAAATTCCAAATAACACCAGGAATTCCACGTTTTCCAGGATATTTTTCCCATTCAAAATTAATTGTCCATTTTTCAAACTATCTCCATTCTCACATTTTTCAACCTATTTAAACCATTCCACCTTCAACACATTCTGGAAATTCAAATGATTATTTTTCGAAGTTCAAAAAAAATCCAGGATTTTCCAGAATTCCTGCTTTTCCAAAGCGCATTTCAACCGTTCCATCGTCAAAACATTCCTCTTAGTCAAGATAAAAAAACTAAGTTGTTTTTTGAACTGGAAAAATTCCTGGTTTTCCCGAAATTCCAGGAATTCTGTAATACCATTTCTCAATTCAACATGTTACTACTTCAGCATTTCTCGACCCATTTTAAAAATGCCAACACCAACCATTTCAACTCATTTAGAACATTCAAGTTTTTTTTTTTAACCATTTTCAAAAAAATTCCGGCTTTACCCGAAATTCCCAATTTTGGGGGAAATTCCCATTGAAATAAATGATAAATAAATGATAATGATAAATGGGTTATACTTGTATAGCGCTTTTCTATCTTCAAGGTACTCAAAGCGCTTTGACAGTATTTCCACGTTCACTCATTCACACACACATTCACACACTGATGGCGGGAACTGCCATGCAAGGCGCTAACCAGCACCCATCAGGAGCAAGGGTGAAGTGTCTTGCCCAAGGACACAACGGACGTGACTAGGATGGGAAATTCTTCAAAGTTCCACAATTCCCACATTTTTCATCTGATTCAAACTGTTCCACCTTCAAAATATTCAGCCTGTTCAGGAATTGCGTGCTCTACCTCAACAATTCTGAAAAAAATTCCAGGATTTCAGTTAAACTTCAGCATTGGAGCATTCACATGTAATTCATTCAGGAATTGCCTCATCTAGTTGAGATTAAAATCTTTTTCAAGAGCGACCTGACAAAGAGGGTGGCACAAACAAAGTTACAATAATAACAAGACAATACAAAAGAACAACAGCAGTTATACCACAACAGGTAAAAAATAATTTAAAACGATTAAGTAATAATTCAATTTAAAAGCGAGTACATTGCCCAAGAGAACTGGTTTCTCGATCTTTTAAAATTGACTTTAACTCCCCCAATGTGATACATTCTGGTAGCCTCATCTCTTTCTGGATGTCATTCCATCACCAGGAAGCGGCATAACTAAAGGCTTCTTTTTTTTTTTTACCAAGTTCTGTGTTGGCTCTAGGAACCAACATGTGGAGGCCATTCTGAGCGTAGGCTGTAATGACTGGAGTCTCTACACACAAAGGAACACAGATAGGTGGGAGGCCCATGAAGACATTTATATATAAAAACTATCCATCGAGAAAGTCTTTGGGCGGTTAAATATGGACCGATTTCCACAACCAGTAATAAAACGTAAGACACCGTGATATACAGTGCCTTGTTTTTTCAAGTAAGTGCCATGTGCATTCATAAAAAGCAAGTCTCCATAATCAAGTAAAGGAATAAAGGTGGATGAGATCAGATGTTTCCTAATTTTTAGGGAAAAACAAAATTTATTTCTGAAAAAGAAACCCAATTTAATTTTAAGACAATCTTTCATCAATAATAATTCCTAAGTACCTACAGTGTATGTTGTGACCAACTCAAGCTCGACCCCATGAGTAGTCAATATTTTAGGGATGTTCAATGGCAGTCGTTTGCCATTTGAGAATAACATCACCTTAGATTTGTCTGCATTTAACACTAGTCTATGTTGCGTCAGCTGGGACTGAACAACATCAAAAGCAGACTGCAAGAGTTCAAGGGTTTGCACTGCAGAGAGGGATGAACAATATATGACCGCATCATCTGCATATGAATGGAACGCAGCATCTGATATTTTATCACAAAGATTGTTCACGTCAATGGAGAACAACAGCGGTCTTAATAAATAACCCTGTGGTACGCCCTTTAACACAGGGAGGAAAGATGAAGAAGACCCAGCAGACTGGACACATTGTGTTCTATCAGAAAGGTGATTAGAAAACCGGCTAACAGCATGCCCAGATACGCCAGTCCTGTGCAATATATCTACTAAAATCGTATGGTTGACCGTGTCAAATGCCTTTGACAGGTCAATAAAAAAGAGCTGCACAATATTTGTTGCAGTCCAATGCTCCAATAATGTCATTCACAACTTTAATGACAGCGGTTATTGTGCGGTGACGTTTCCTAAAGCCTGACTGATGTTGTGATAGAAGACCATGGTTGTCTAAAAAATCTTTAAGTTGTTCGCTAACACACTTTTCAAGAACTTTTGCTAAAAATGCATAATTTAGAGATGGGTCTGTAATTGTTAACAGCTGTGGGATCACCTCCTTTCAACAAAGTCATTCGAATTATTTGTTCTTTGTCCAGGGACTTATTTCGAGAGTTCTTAAACATGAACAAAATGCACATTTAGACTTCTTAAAGTACTTGTTTTGTTTCAAGCTAGCTTACCTGTTCCTGCCTTTCACTTACTTTGTGTGTACCATATTTTGCCTCATCCTCCAATGATAATAGGCCATTTTTCAAGGCAGGAACTTTTACCGGAACTTTCCCATTTATCCGAGTAAACAGAGGCGAGGATTAGTATTTTATATACTGTATGAACGGCTCCACACTGTTTATGGAGATATTTAAGTTAGCTGCACCATAGTGTTGTCTCGATACCAATATTTTGGTACCGGTACCAAAATTATTTCGATACTTTTCTGTACTTTTTTAAATAAAGGGGACCACAAAAAATTGCATTATAAAAAATCTTACGATACATTAAATGTATGTTTCTTATTGCAAGTTGTCATTAAATAAAATAGTGAACATACTAGACAACTTGTCTTTTAGAAGTAAGCAGGCAAACAAAGGCTCCCAATTTAGTCTGCTGACATATGCAGTAACATATTGTGTCATTTTCCATTCTATAATTTTGTCAAAATTTATAAGGACAAGTGGTATATAATGAAATTCAGAGGCGGTTCACTACCGAATATGATTCATTAGTATTGCGGTACTATACTAATAGCACCAGATGAGACTCAAAATAGGCTGTGAACAGTAAAACGACAACTCAATAAAAAGCTATTGACTAATCGTCGAATAATCACAGCAGCATTATTTAAAATCACCCATAATCATAATATAACAATACTAAGGAAAACATAAATCTAGCCAATATACCAATTCAAGTATCGGGATTCAAGTACTCACGTATCGGGGCATCACTATAAATTTAAAAGTATGTTTTAAAAGCTTTTGGTGAAATACTAACATGGTAATTGAGCAGAATATTTAAATAACATACGTATTATACCAAGGAGATGGTAAATTTGAGTTTACACCATGCAATATCCTCCTAATAATCAGCATCCTATGCAGTGGACTGCCATTTTTGGAAAAAAAAGGTCATGTTATGCAAAATGCAAATGTTCTTATGTTGCGCAGCGAACCACTACAAAGTGTGCACCAACTATTATGTTAGTACATTTTTTGATCTGAACCCAAGTGAGAAACCCAACCCTAATGTCGTGTAAAACAATATTGTCTTACCACTGATTGCAATGACTCTCTTACTGCAAGTCGTGTGGGCTGGTCGCCACGGTAACGACACCGTTCAAAAGGGAGCCGCGCATACATTCTGGTTAGCATAAATGGAAACCACAACATCACATACCTCTCCTTGGTACGTACTGATTAAAAAAAAATAAGACTTCTCAAAACGGGACTACTTTTTTATTTATTTTTTTTGCATAATAGGGAAGACATAAAAGGAATGCAAATGGGGATGAGAGAAGGAGTTTGGGAGATTGATTCCAACTAAATTGGAAAAAGGGCCCCTTCTGTTTCTTCCACTCCATCCATGCATCTTTTCTTTGTCAACTTCCACCACTTCACTGCCTCCAACCTCTCCGCCGCTGGAGTATTTGCGCTTGGGTTTGTTTGCGGCACTCAAGGCCACGCGTGGAAAACACTTGAGTGTTCGTAGAAGTACCTGATGATTAACAAAAAGAGGGGGTGGGGGAGGTCATGATTGCGCAAGGGGGGCGCGACCATGAAGGGCTTACACTGGGATGCAAAGTGTACATTAGGACATTTTTTAAAAGGACAGTTCAAATAATAGAGGTTTCCAGTGTGATAAGACATGAACTGCCGTGTATTGAAAGGGTACAAAAAGCTCCCTTGTATGGTTGACAAGATAACGTTTTGTATATTATATCCAAACAAAACAAGATATGCATCGGAGATCATGGAAAATAACGTAAGAATGAGCTGAGTCAAGTCCCCCTGTTGATTTACTGTACAAGAGCATTGATTTACCGCTATGCATACAGATAAAACCTCAGCGGAACTGCTGGAAAAAGTCAACAATTGGGAGAATTTGTGTTTATTTTGAGTGTTTGTAACATATATTTTTAGTATTTAGGTCCACACCTTTGTTAAATGTGGCAAAATATTTCAAATCAAACATTGTAGCCCTGTGATAAGGTGCCATCTTGTGCAGCCGGCATAGGCTCCAACACTTCTGCCACTCCGAGAGGGACAAGCGGTAGAAAATTGATAAGACGGATGGATGATTTTTATAAAGTGCTTTTCAAAAATAAATTAAATGCAACACAAAGGGCGTTACGGCCTTGAAAACAATGCCCCGATGACCCTCATCCCCCATCATCAATCTCACACACACACACACACACACATAGATGAATGCAAGTCCGAGTACAGAGGAGCCAGGTGAAGAAACACTATCACAAGAGCCATCTGCCCCAGGAGATCATCAGACCACGGCCACTAGGCCGCTGACATAAAGCTCCCCTACAGCTGTGGCCATTATAAACCCTGATGCAGGGGGCTCCGTCTGAGTAACTCTGGAAAGTAGAAATAATAAAACATGTAACATAGTAAGAATCATGAGTAAGAATAAAGATACAATATAAGTAAAACATATGATGATAAATAAATAGAACTAAATAAAATATTGCATAACTAATAAGAATACAAAGTATATAAAGTAAATAATAAAGCTTCAATAAATTTAATACAGATTAGGAATTTATATCAATTGCAATGCCTTTAGTTCCACTTCCTGAAATTTCATTTCAATAGCTGGTGGAGTGGAGACAATTCAATACAAATTCACATTTTTCAAATTAATTTAATTGAAATTCCAATTGGGGGGCAGCGTTGGGGGGAATCCCATACCAGCTATACACGGACGGAAGGCAGGTTACACTCTGGACTAGTGTTGTCCCGATACCAATATTTTGGCACCGGTACCAAAATGTTTTCGATACTTTTCAGTACTTTTCTAAATAAAGGGGACCAAAAAAAATTGCATTATTGGCTTTATTTTAACAAAAAAATCTTACGGTACATTAAACATATGTTTCTTATTGCAAGTTTGTCCTTAAATAAAATAGTGAACATACAAGACAACTTGTCTTTTATTAGTAAGTAAGCAAACAAAGGCTCCTAATTTAGCTGCTGACGTATGCAGTAACATATTGTGTCATTTTCCATTCTATTGTTTTGTCAAAATTACTAAGAACAAGTGGTAGAAAATTAATGATTAATCTACTTGTTCATTTACTGTTAATATCTGCTTACTTTGTCTTGTAACATGTTATATCTACACTTCTGTTAAAATGTAATAATCCCTTATTCTTCTGTGGTTTGATACTTTAGTTTTGGATAATACCACAAATTTGGGCATCGATCCGATACTAGGTCATTACAGGATCATACATTGGTCATATTCAAAGTCTTCATGTGTCCAGGTACATATTTCCCGAGTTTATAAAGGTAATATAATTTTTTTTTAAACGAAAGATGTTTTGATGCCAAAAAATATCGACCTAATCATAGCAGTATTGACTAGATACGCTTCTGTACTTGGTATCATTAGAGTGGATGTCAGGTGTAGATCCACCAATGGCGTTTGTTTACATTTTGACGCCGGTGAGCTACGGTGTGTAGTGAAGCATGTTTAGCTATTCCTCGTCCTGCAGGGATGATACTTGTAAGAAACGTACTTTATTTGTCGCCATGGAGGCGAGGATTAGTTATTTAGAAGTAGCTAAAACACTGCCGATTAAGGCTGTACTTTATTCGCTAGCTATCTAGCCATGTCTTAAAGCACCTCGTCAGTGTTATAGCTCAGTGATTCTCAAATGGGGGTACGTGTACCCCTGGTGGTACTTGAAGGTATGTCAAGGGGTACGTGAGATCTTTTTTAAATGTCTGTCAAAAAGAACTGTGAAAAGAAATGCAACAATGCAATAATCAGTGTTGTCAGCTAGATTTTTTGTGGACATGTTCCATAAATATTGATGTTAAAGATTTATTTTTTTGTGAAGAAATGTTTAGAATTAAGTTCATGAATCCAAATGGATAAATGGTAAATGGGTTGTACTTGTATAGCGCTTTGACACTATTTCCACATTCACCCATTCACACGCTGATGGCGGGAGCTGCCATGCACGGCGCTATACCAGGACCCATCAGGAGCAAGGGTGGAGTGTCTTGCTCAAGGACACAACGGACGTGACTCGGATGGTAGAAGGTGGGGATTGAACAAATAACCCTCAGACTGCTGGCACGGTCACTCTCCCAACTTCGTCGCGCCGTCCCCATAAAATCGAATACCTCTATTACAATCCCCCACTTTAAGTTGATGATTACTTCTACGTGTAGAAATCTTTATAATTGTATCAATTGTTTATTGTTCAACAAGTTTTTAGTTATTTTTATATCTTTTTTTCCAAATAGTTCAAGAAAGACCACAACAAATGAGCAATATTTTGCACTGTTATACAATTTAACAAATCAGAAACTGATGACATAGTGCTGCATTTTACTTCTTTATCTCTTTTTTTCAACCAAAGATGCTTTGCTCTGATTAGAGGGTACTTCAATTAAAAAAAAATGTTCACAGGGGGTAAATCACTGAAAAAAGGTTGAGAACCACTGTAATAGCTTCACGTTTATTGTTGGTTTTTAAGCCAAAATGTGTCCGTTCTCCCTTTTCTGTCCACACACTGTGTCTGTTTGTAAGTACTCCGTGATTGTGCGCTGCCAAACATGCTCGTCTGCTCGTAAACCAGCAATGACACGACGTGACGACGGCAGGGGCGCGGAGGGGGTGGTGGACCGGTACTTTTCAGAGGCGGTATAGTACCGAAAATGATTCATTAGTATCGCGGTACAATACGAATACCGCACAACTCTACTCTGGACTAGTTGCCGCCTCATCGCAGGGCCAACACGGATAGATGGACAATCAATCGCACTCACCTCCACACACTAAGGACAATTTAGTGTTGCCAATCAACCTATCGAAGACTCAAGATAAGCCACAGAAAGGAAAACTGAAGTTCCACAGCCTTGCAGAGCGGCGTGAGTGCAGGGGACACTTTTTTTTAAAATGTTATTTCAACTTCAAAGTGGACTTGTTTTCCTTGTTATGGCGCCAAGGGCGGTCAACATTATTTACAGAAACGTACTACAGTAACACACCGTGTGGATCAGGATCTCTGTTGCTGCATTTCTATTGTAATGTTAATTCTATTGACTAAAATGTGACACGGGGGCCTAACATTTCCTTCCTAATGGGCACCGGGTGCAGCGTAGGAGTGTTAGGTCGGTTGATGGGTACCATGGAGGGAGTGAAAGAATTTATGAAAGACATTAGAGTCAGATGATTGAAAGAAGAATGTGAGCCCTGCTACCGAGCAGCCTTTCTCAGGGGACACGGGAGGTAATATTCCCCATTCTACAGTCAGGGCTGGAATTCTAATTATCCACTTGGACTGATTAATGGTCTTCTAATTATCTGCCATGAAATACATCAACAAAGCTTCGCTCAGATTCAAATGTTTTGCTAATAACGATGCATAAAATCGAGGAACAAGCAAGGATTAGTGACAGAGGTAAATAATAGAGCCCACTATCTGCCTGCGTAAATGACGAAATAAATGTTTTTGTGGCTTCCTAACAAACACCAAATTGAAATGTTCCTCCCAGAAGGAATGTGTGGCCATTAAGAGGAAGGCTTTGTGTAAAAAAAACAAAAAACATTTGACATCTTTGCTACTGTGAAGACATCCATTTACCTCCCAGCCTCCTCAGCTCTTCCGCGTGAGATGGCCTCATCTCATCCCCTCACTGTGGGCTGCTGTGACATTGAAAGAGACCCCTAATCAAAACATTTGTCTTTCTTCCAGCTGGTGCGCACAGACCGGTGAATGAGAGCTGACACGAGAGGGAGACGTATTTGTCCCAATCAGGGCCTCATCTCCGCATCCCCGCCGGGTGAGTGTTTCATCTCGACAGGCCACTGATGAATCCACCACTTAGCCTTGATTTGGAGGAACGGCTCGCCACCGCCAAAGTGCCAGGTTAAATCACAAGTGACAGCGGCCCGGCAGCGGCCATTACACAAAGTGCCTTTACCATTAATGCATAGAAATGGAGGAAATATGATGCGTGTCTTACTTATTGTCTCATGGGCAATAACGCCATTTCTTTGGACACTACTGGAATGTCAATGCTTTTTGTGGACACATTTCTATACTTTTGCATGAACATTAACTGCACTCTTAATCTTCCAGCAATACTAAACTATATCAAAAAATAGGGTTGTCAAGTGATTCATTTTTTTATGAGATTCATCATACTCTTGAACGGATATTACGGATATATACTACAATTTGATAACAAAAAAAAATAAATAAATAAATAAAAATTGGATACTAATGCTAGTCAGAATGTCATACAGGAACGTTTTTTTAAATGTTTTACTGAACTGCAAGTCATTTAATTGCTCAAAAACTAGGTAATATGTACAGTATATTAAAAGATCCTGTAATAAAGACACTCATAAACAACTTTACATAGAGCACCATTTATAACTGCATTTACTATTCCGTAATTTAACCAGTTGTTTAAGCAATGTACTGTATTTTTTCGGATTATAAGACACACTTAAAATCATTTCATTTTCCCGGTGCGCCTAATGTACGGAATCATTTTGGTTGTGCTTACTGACCTCGAAGCTATTTTATTTTTTACACAATGAAATGATAGGGCAGCACGATGGAAAAGGGGTTAGTGCATCTGCCTCACAATACGAAGGTCCTGAGTAGTCTTGGGTTCAATCCCGGGCTCAGGATCTTTCTGTGTGGAGTTTGCATGTCCTCCCCGTGACTGCGTGGGTTCCCTCCGGGTACTGCGGCTTCCTCCCACTTTCAAAGACATGCACCTGGGGATAGGTTGATTGGCAACACTAAATTGGCCCTAGTGTGTGGATGTGAGTGTGAATGTTGTCTGTCTATCTGTGTTGGCCCTGCGATGAGGTGGCGACTTGTCCAGGGTATACCCCGCCTTCCGCCCGATTGTAGCTGAGATAGGCTCCAGCACCCCCCGCGACCCCAAAGGGAATAAGCGGTAGAAAATGGATGGATGGATGGATGAAATGATAGGTTTGACAAGTAGATGGCAGTCACACATAAGATACGTGTAGACTGCAAAATGACTCAAGTAAACACCACAAACATGTCATATGTTCCATTGAAAATACAAAACATTACACACGGCGCTCAAAAATCTATCAAAATGTTTTAGTACGACTTTGGTATGTAGCCGCACCGATTGATGGATTTTACTGTGCTTCAGCATACAAGTATTATGGTGTTTGTGTATAAGGTAACACATTATTTGGCGTTTTGTTTCGCAGTATTATGCAAAAGAGACTTTTCTTACCTTTTGGTAACTGCTGATCTATATTTGGGATCTGCATAAGTCCTAAAAATGTGTGCGACTCCGCCTTTGTAGTCTGTGCCGACACCGTAGCCGATAAGCTTCTTCTTTTTCTCTATCTTCTTGTTATCATGCGCTGTTGCTATTTTTATTATAAAGTAGTGTAAAGTTCTTAATTATATATGTCATTAAACTTGCCATGAAGGTGCTAAAATATACCGGTGTAGTGAGTTCACATTATCACCCAAGGAACTTTAGTTATCCATCCATCCATCCATTTTCTACCGCTTATTCCCTTCGGGGTCGCGGGGGGCGCTGGAGCCTATCTCAGCTACAATCGGGCGGAAGGCGGTGTACACCCTGGACAAGTCGCCACCTCATCACAGGGCCAACACAGATAGACAGACAACATTCACACTCACATCCACACACTAGGGCTAATTTAGTGTTGCCAATCAACCTATCCCCAGGTGCATGTCTTTGGAGGTAGGAGGAAGCCGGAGTACCCGGAGGGAACCCACGCAGTCACGGGGAGAACATGCAAACTCCACACAGAAAGATCCCGAGCCCGGGATTGAACCCAGGACCTTCGTATTGTGAGGCAGACGCACTAACCCCTCTGTCACCGTGCTGCCCAACTTTAGTTATTAGTGAGTTATTAGTTATTTTTCACAGGCCTTGTTGTTGTTTCCGGATGAAGAGATGGTGCTCCAATATTGATTGAAGTAAAGTCTGAATGTCATTAAAACAGTTAGCTCCATCTTTTGACACTTCTTCCACTCCCGTCCTTGCACGCTACACCGCTACAACAAAGATGACGGGGAGAAGACGCTGCCCAAGGTGAGCCACGTAAATAAGACTGCCCACAAAACGGGGCATCCTGAAGCCACTGTCAGAAACCGGCTTGAAGATAATCTGTAAAACATAATCTGTGCAACATTTTGACCAAAGAACCATCATTACATGTTAGACCACAAGGAAGTGTTTTACATTTAGAAAAAAATATAATAATATGACCCCTTTAATGCGCCCTATAATCCGGTGCGCCTTTTGTATGAAAATAGGCCTGACTACACCAGCTCATCGGCAGTGCGCCTTATAATCCGGTGCATCCTATGGTCCGGAAAATACGTTAAGGCCTTTTTCGCGTTTTTGGCACAGTTGGACCGGATGTGACGTGTCGCGCTGTTATTGTGAAGCCTCAAGTGTGTGTGTGTGTTTGTGTGAGAGACGTGACGGTTGCCAATAAAGAATGTGCCGCTCGATTCCCTCGCTGCTGTCTGTCTTTTCTGCAGGGCTTCATCCAAATACAAACCTCGGTTACACAAACAAGCTTATTTACTTTTTCAGATGTGCTGATCTCTTTTTTTTTGTACAAACTACCTCTAGGTTGTACGACGTTAGTTGGCGACATGGAGGACATCTTGCAGCATTTGGTCCTCCCGGATGTTAATGTCGTACGTGCAGGAGCTGTCCATTTCGAAAACGCATCGTTTAATGTATCCATGGTAAACGCAGTTCAACTCAACCAGCATAGTTGTTTGTCCTTTGTTTGCAGTCCATGTAGCATTCAACCTAGTTACGCCATCCTCACGTACATGTTTATTTTAAAACCGATTAGTTAATATTGCAGCGACAAACTTTCTTATTACCGTATTTTTCGGAGTATAAGTCGCTACGGAGTATAAGTCGCACCGGCCGAAAATGCATTATAAAGAAGAAGAAAAAACATATATAAGTCGCACTGGAGTTTAAGTCGCATTTTTTGGGGAAATGTATTTGATAAAAGCCAACAAGAGTAGACATTTGAAAGGCAATTTAAAATAAATAAAGAATAGTGAACAACAGGCTGAATAAGTGTACGCTATATGACGCATAAATAACCAACTGAGAACGTGCCTGGTATGTTAACGTAACATATTAAGGTAAGAGTCATTCAAATCACTATAACATATAGAACATGCTATACGTTTACCAAACAATCTGTCACTCCTAATCGCTAAATCCCATGAAATCTTTTACGCCTAGTCTCTTACGTGAATGAGCTAAATAATATTATTTGATATTTTACGCTAATGTGTTAATAATTTCCCACATAAGTCGCTCCTGAGTATAAGTCGCACCCCCAGCCAAACTATGAAAAAAACTGCGACTTATAGTCCGGAAAATACGGTACTTCAGATTTATCTAACGTTACGTGGAAGTCCATCTGTAGTTCTGTTGCTGCTGCGTTGTGCATTATCCATCGATTTAAAGCTGTGTGCACACTATTAAATGTATCGTTTTAGCAAACCCTTTGAGGGCTATATAAATAATCTTTGATTGAACAAATTGGCACATTTTTAACTGCAGTCCCTGTGCAGGTGTAACACAAACAACTTTACATTTAACTGGCGGCTTTGAACCCATCAATAACGTTGTTAGTATTACAAGCTAAAAAAGGCTGACGGCGATAGTCAAGTCAATTAAAAAGAAAACACTTTATTACATTCTCAGATCATTTAAATTCCTAATATACTTTATTGTCGTTATTATAAGGTCACACATTGTAGACGTTGTTTTACAACATTCCAATAAGTATATAGCCGTGCATGAATATTACCCGTCTTGGCCACGCTTTAGCGATGATCCGCAGTCTAACAACAGATCTTTTTACTCCTAGCCTTTGTGCGTCTATTAGAGCTTAGTACCGACGTCTCGCAGATGCCGCCACGCTAAAGAAGATGGAGCTCAGAGGAGGCTTCCTGAGGTGTTTTAAAAGGGTGAGACCTCCAACGTTCGTTTTCTGTGTCAGCCGTTAGTGCGTGGAATGTATTTAATTCAACACCTGTCTGGCTGGGAGGTTGTCAGCAGCTTCTCACATCAACACAGGTGGTTGTGACGACTGTACATATTTCGAGGCATTCATGCAGGCTGCATTAGTGTGCAGCGATGAGGAAGGTTCCCCTTGGCTATAGTAGCTGTCAGCCAACTATGTTGTTACAAGGAGGCATTATCAAGGCGAGGAAGAGAGCGGTGACACCAGATGAGGCGGGCGGCTCAACTACATCACGCCACACCTTCGCTAAAAGGACCCTGTCAAGACGAGAGGAAAGAGATCCATTTCACTCCGCCAGATGCCATCATCATACATGCCTGCAGAAAGCCATTTCTTTCCGAGTGTACTCCACCTTTAAGTGCATATGAGTCAGTAAGCAGCCACAAAGTCCCCCTAATTGTATTTTTATCCCCCCAAAGCCTATTTCTGGGATTAAACCTTAGATGATCTTCAATGGAGGTGTACGATATGTCTCTAGTGCTGGGGTTCAGGTTAGGAAAATAAAACCTGGTACAAGTCCTTTATTGTTAGTATTTTTGTCATGGAACCAAAGTTTCTGTATGCACCACTTTTCATAGGATTTTTTTTTGATAACATTTTTCACCCTTGGTTATCACATCATTAAATTGCACATACAAAACTAGTCCCTATCCCTGCGGAATTGAGTGTCCAAACAAAGAATCCTAAAAATATAATTGGTGAGCACTTTGATAAAAAAGGTGAGCAACACTGTCGTCCTTGTGGCTTTTCCCTCCTCACTCTTATTGCCAGCAAGGCAATGTTATGATATAGTGATGTTATATGTTCATGGATCCATTGCATTCATCAAATATGTGTTTCACAAGTAAAAAAATTGATTAAAAAAAAAAATAAATAAATATATATATATATATATATATATATATATATATATATATATATGCATATATATATATATATATATATATATATATATATATATATATATATATATATGCATATATATATATATATATATATATATATATATATATATATATATATATATATATATATATGCATATATATATATATATATATATATATATATATATATATATATATATATATATATATATATATATATATATATATGCATATATATATATATATATATATATATATATATATATATATATATATATATATATATATATATATATATATATATATATATATATATATATATATACATACACACACACACACAGGTAAAAGCCAGTAAATTAGAATATTTTGAAAAACTTGATTTATTTCAGTAATTGCATTCAAAAGGTGTAACTTGTACATTATATTTATTCATTGCACACAGACTGATGCATTCAAATGTTTATTTCATTTAATTTTGATGATTTGAAGTGGCAACAAATGAAAATCCAAAATTCCGTGTGTCACAAAATTAGAATATTACTTAAGGCTAATACAAAAAAGGGATTTTTAGAAATGTTGGCCACTGAAAAGTATGAAAATGAAAAATATGAGCATGTGCAATACTCAATACTTGGTTGGAGCTCCTTTTGCCTCAATTACTGCGTTAATGCGGCGTGGCATGGAGTCGATGAGTTTCTGGCACTGCTCAGGTGTTATGAGAGCCCAGGTTGCTCTGATAGTGGCCTTCAACTCTTCTGCGTTTTTGGGTCTGGCATTCTGCATCTTCCTTTTCACAATACCCCACAGATTTTCTATGGGGCTAAGGTCAGGGGAGTTGGCGGGCCAATTTAGAACAGAAATACCATGGTCCGTAAACCAGGCACGGGTAGATTTTGCGCTGTGTGCAGGCGCCAAGTCCTGTTGGAACTTGAAATCTCCATCTCCATAGAGCAGGTCAGCAGCAGGAAGCATGAAGTGCTCGAAAACTTGCTGGTAGACGGCTGCGTTGACCCTGGATCTCAGGAAACAGAGTGGACCGACACCAGCAGATGACATGGCACCCCAAACCATCACTGATGGTGATATATATACATACATATATGTATCTATGTATATATATATATATACATACATATATATACATACATATATATTCATACATATTAACACATATATATATATATATATATACATACATACATACATACATATACATATATACATACATATATATATATATATATATATATATATATATATATATATATATATATATATATATATATATATATGTATAATAGAGCGGCCGTGCCAGCAACTTGAGGGTTGCAGGTTCAATCCCCGCTTCCGCCATCCTAGTCCCTGCCGTTGTGTCCTTGGGCAAGACACTTTACCCACCTGCTCCCAGTGCCACCCACACTGGTTTAAATATAACTTAGATATTGGGTTTCACTATGTAAGCGCTTTGAGTCACTTGAGAAAAAGCGCTATATAAATGTAATTCACTTCACTTCACTTCACATTTATATCCACATATGAAACAGGATTTGACAAAATCGGATATATTTCATGCGGGCAAAAAAATCTTAATTGACCTAAAGCAGGGGTGTAAAACTCAAGGCCCGGGGGCCAGTTCTGGCCCGCCACCTCATTGTGTGTGGCCTGCGAAAGCCTGGAAAAAATGGGTTTTAATAAAATACTTATCTGTTTTATTATTATTATTATTATTTTACTAAATGCATTCGTTCTTTCAATTTTGACAGAAAAAAGTGCATATTTTAAACTTTAATATTATCTGATCATGCCAATTATATTATTACATACTGTATTGCAAAACTGTTTTTGTGAGATAAAAAACAAATAGTTAAATATATGCTTGTCGCCTTTATTTATGATTTTAAAGAAAGTTATACAAACACAAATCTAATAATAAATGCATATGCATTTAGATTAATCATGATTAATCACAGGTTATTACCCGCATTCATTACGTAAATTAATTACAAAAAATCGGCCCTCTGAAAGCAGCCATTACTGTGATGTGACACTCAATAAAAATGAGTTTGGCACCCCTGACATAAAGTGTCAACATAAACTGAGACTCATCTCTCAAGTTCTTATTTGGTGCACACCACAGTTGGGATAACCAAGCAAACACAGCAGAATTAATTCTAACCAAACTAAATATAGTAAATGTGAACGCACCTTTCAGCTATACTGCATTTTTAAAACAGTCATGTGATTTTTTTTAAGTGGTTGAGAACACCAGATGGGATTGATTGCCTGAGTGACTACTGTAGTCCGTACATCACGGACAAGTGTCAACGTTGAAAGCACAGAAGCATATCTCCTACTCCTCCTCCTCTCCCAGACTTCCACTTTTACGGCAGTATATCATCCAGTCCTCAGTCAGCCCCTATCCTCCCTCCCCACCTGTCTCAAACGTGCTTTTGCACTCGCTGTCACCTTGTACACAACACCCCATCTCATGGAAATCTCTCAATCAAAGCATCATTTGCATTTCAAAGTAGCACTTTACAGCCAAGCCGCGGACATAAACTCACATCTGCCTTCAAATAAATAAATGTTGAAGGGGGGGGGGGGGGGGGGGGTTCAAAAACGGTGTAAAAGCGAGAGCAGGCAGAAGACTAAGCTTGACATATTTTATGTCATTTACAGTACATTAGCAAATGCCGTAAAAGTGCACAGCTGCAAAGAGACACAATGGTCATAGTATTTCGGACGACTTAGGGCGCTAAAATGAATCTGGTTGTAATGACAGAAAAAGGTTCACCAGAGACAATGTGGGCAAAAGGCCTGGAAACTAATTGAAAAAGTGTCCGCTTTGACACGTCGCAATTCCCTTTTGTTTCCTAAACAGTTGTCTATCAAAGGGCTGTGGGTAATTGGAAATCAATGAACCTTCCCTCTAAGGGACAAATCTATAGAAAAAACTTGGATAAAGTTGTGAGTGTGCACATTGTACAGTAGAGATTTACTACACACATCACGCAGCCATTATTGTCTAAATAGCTGGCAATGCATGTAATAGCAAAATGATTGTTGGTAAACGTACGGTGGAAGTAGTGACATGATCTGGGGCTGACGTCCACTAAGGGGGAAACATAAATTCCAACATGTGCTGTGACAGTCTGAAGCAAAGTATGATTGGGAAAAGGGGCCTAGACTGGTTGCTAGTCAATCACAATACAGTGGCCCCTGAGGCCCCGTTTACGCCGCACACCAAAACTGATTATTTTTGCCCTCAAGTGACACAGATCAAATATTTTTGCCAGTCTAAACACTCTGATCTTTTTTCATCCAATTTGGGCCACATCAGGAGGTAGTCCGAATTTGATCGGAAACTGAACCTTTCAAATGTGACTGCAGTTAAAATGGAAATGTTACCTGTTTGGGACTTTGATGTCATCTTTGGGCGAGCTACGTCATTCGTCTGTGCAGGAAAATATGCGACCTGCTAGTGGAAGTGGATATGTCCTCAAAACATTCGGTTTCAGTGAGCAAAGCATTTTTTTGGTGCCCGGATTTTCGTTGCATCAATTCGTAAAAAATAGACTATATCTAATATTTTAAAATATATACTGTATATATACTTTGATTCCGAAGAAATAGCGATTGTTAAAGGACCGGAAATGGCGTGTACGCTGTGGCGTATTTGCTTACATGTTACGTACATTGTGTAAGTTGTTTACGTAAGTGAGGGAAAAAAAATAAAGCTAATATAGATCCACGCATTTGTCTGTCTCTCCTCTACTTAACAGCCATAAAAGATCAGAACCCTCCTAAATATATTACACTACATATATGCATTCATACATTATATTACTTAAATTTATTTTTACGTAGAAAACTTCAGTTTTTAGGTGTGTCGGTTTTTAATTTGCAAAGTAGTGTTGGTTGTAGTATAGTAGCAACTTCATTGTTCATTTTGGGAATCTGGTCAACTTGATTTGTTTTCACTTGATCGAACTGCGCATGCGGGTGACGTCAAGGCCATATTGTGGCCCCATTGGAGTTTGTGCGCATTTATACTGGAGTCTAATAAAGATAACATTTTACTTGTAATCCAAACAGTCAGCTGGACAAAATCGGAATTCTAAAAAATCGATTTGGTCCACTTTGGCCGACAGTCTTAACATAGTCTTAACTTACGAGCACATTGTAACACAAAACACTCACATCTCAATTCTTGGCCCTTCCAAACACCACAATTTTAACATGTATTTAAAAAAAATAAAACATTCTAGATAAGAAATACGGTGCTGTTTATGTTCCACACGGACGCATTTGAGTGACGGACTGGTTGAAGTTGCAATATGAATTTCTGTGTACCAAAGGTAACGTTCAACTTTCCAGTTCATTGAGTCAAGACTAGACGGAAGCAATTGGAACACGTTAAACAAAGCATCTGCAAATTCTCGATATTTTCATGGATAAAAGTCCGCAATTTAGACATGTGTGCCTGCATGCTGCGGGAGGCTGGCTGCAGCTTGTGTGACGCGGACCAACAATGTTGTGGCGAGGCTGACTCGCCGGGTCCACTGCTATCTGGTAAGACGTATTCATAATTATTTGTTTCTCTGTTGTGGTCGTCAGCTTCTTCTCCTTTGCATTAATTTTCTCAGGTCCGGTGGTTGGAGGGCAGGATTGTATCGATTTCTGAGCTGCCTGCAAACGCACATGTCAACTGTCTAATCAAAATGTATATTTGTTTCTTGTGTAAACAACGTGTGACAACAAATTGACTCTGTATTGCTTGAAGGGCACAACCCTGTGACAACTAGTACTTTAACCGGCAGTGGAGTGTGCTTGTAACTTAAATTATTAAAGCATAGCAAAAGGCCCAGAGCTCATATCTCAAATAACTACTTAGTTGAGGTACTGAACCTAAATTGGTCATTTAAGAGATCAAAATTATAATAATTACATGAACTCTTTCTACTCTTAACAGGTGTGTCTGAGGAGAGATGCACAAAAGTTAATTTGTGGCAGCAAGTACATAAACTTCCTCTCTCTACCAAGATCTTCTCCCAAAGCTAACTTCTAACCTTACAGACTGAGCCCACCCCCCGTGTGGCTCGTGATGAAGATGTCTCGCACATCCACTTTTACCTCGCCTCTGTCAATCACTGTCACAGCCGGGCCGAAATGGGGAAGATCTTTTAAATTGGCCAGTGACGGGGGAATCAGAGAGTGAACAAAGAAGTCGTCAGTGGATCACAGGAGAGGCTTTTGATGGTGAGGCTCAGGTACCTCTCATCTCAGGTTAGCATCTCCCATGCAGCACGACTCCCCCCCTGGTGCTCTTCACCACATCCAACTCAGCGGTCTACTTGCTAGACTCTGAAGCTTTTTAAAAAAGCCCCTTTCAAGACCACTCATCTCCCTTTTTTTAAACACCCCTTGAACCCTTTTTTTGCTGACAGCCTTGCCTGAGGCCGTGATTCGGATCCCGTTGGTGCAAGAGCTTTGAACCCCCGCAATGTTCCCAGTGCTACCTTCAACCCTTTTACCCAAAACGGTTTTTACTTTGTCCCATCTCATTGTTTCTAATGTTCTACGTGTCTGTTGTTTGAATTGTCTTCGGGTAAAGACTTGCAGGCCTCTGGATATCTTGTTCAAACAACCAAACACAATTTTCACACTTGCCAAGCTCAGTGGTTTCTTGGGAAGGTCAACTGTTTGTAGAGTTTGACAACTGCACTCCGACATTAGGAAGTGGGGAAACTACAGTATCTGTTTTTTTCTATCGTATTAGCTTGGCTATATTGTTATTTACGCCCCTACCTTAGTACACTTAAGAGTTTACAATAGGTACATACCTGTATTGAATTATTTATGCAATGAGATGTGTCATTAGAAATATATAACTTTTTAAATGTTAGCAGACACATTAGGTATATTTGCACAACGTATCGGTGCCTGATCGGTTTCGCTGATACCAGCCTGAATTGTTCTCTATTTCGGATCGGAAAGAAAAAAAGTGGACATCACTTCATTTCAGCAAGGCTTTCTACGACTATGCTACTCGTAAAATGTATACATTGTTCAATGTATAGATTTACCATCCAGTGAAAACGACAACACACAATAGTGTCCAATTAGCAAGCGACACAAGTGAGTAACCAAGGTAAAGTGTGGTAGTAGCGACATAGTCTAAGGCTGTGTGAGTTCTGTTGGCACTGGGGAAGCTGTGGTTCTCCAAAAATACATTGTGACAATGTAAAGCAGACTTTCCTTGATTGGTCACCAGTCAGTCACAGTACATGTTCTGACTTCAAACTGAGAGTATTATTTATTTTCAGGGGAAAAAAAACCCCCGCCTTGAACAAGTTTTGTAACTTTAACCATGCATGTTTTCAAGTGTTGGACAAAGACTTTCTTCTCATTTGTAATTCTACTCCGTCAACAGAAGACTGGGCTCCATGACAATTTTGGGCTTTGCTTTAATGAGAGCTCGTTCCGAGTAAAAAGACAACTAATTAGAGACAAAATGAAAAAGCAGAAGAAGTCCTCGAGACACTGTGCCAAATTCCGGTTAAGTTCTCTCCAAAGACTTAATAATATCTTGTTAAAAAATGTTCATAATGCACAGCAGGTGCCTAAGACTTTCCATTTCCCCTCCTCAGATGTTTGCTGATAGATGTTTTGGAAGACTTAAGCAGCTCTTCTCAGTTCTGAGGATGTTCAGCAGTCATGGTTTGCTTGGCGTTTTAGCCATTTTCTTGCCTGGTCACTGAGTTGCACTCGTGGAGTTAACCTTGCTTGTAACGCTCGCTTGCAGTTGTCTGAGGTTGTGTGCAGTTCCTGGGCAGGACGCCAGTTGAGAGTTTGGAAAGAGAAAAAAAATCTCTCACACAAGCTCATGAAGGCTAACATATACGGCACAAGAATAGGCCGGAATTACACGGAGCAGCATACATAATGACATGGATTGGCTGTTCCGTAGTAATGAATGGACATAGTGTTCAGGTATTAAAGGTCAGGTTAGGCGAGAGCCTCTGAAATCTTGACTGTGTGACCTTTAGGAAACAAGTCCTCACAATGCGACTCCTCTGCTTAAGGTCTATTGCCACACTTGGACATTTCACTTAAATCAATCTCAAGACGTTTAACAATTTAACAACAACAGAAAGTAGGACTATGAAACGAATGGGTTGAATTCCAGGAACTTGTTAAAATGCTGATTAGACATGGAATAAGATTAAGGGTTGCCGTACTGCATGCACCAAAATGAGGTGTACAAAAATAACAGAGCTATAGTTATTCTGATTATCACTAATACAAGTTATGTGGACGACCTGGTAAACCAAAAATAAAGATGGTAACGCCATAAACCCATTTGTACCAAAGCAATCCTCATCCTAAATCTTCTAGAAATATACAAATGCAACCTAATTTCCAGAAATATAAAAACTAGAGCACGACTTTTCTCTTCACAGAATGATGTGCCAAAACATTGCCTTGAATGTCACCATCTCTCCAGTCTTAATCCTGTTACAGATGCATTTATCGATCGGTGTTAATCCTATAAATCGTTGTGCGCACAACAGACTCAAGAACGCATTTAGTCCACCCATGTGATGTGTGTGTGTGCGTTCAGAGAGTTGAAGGTTGTTTGTCACACACCGTGGTAGACAAAAACAAACCTTGAGAGGTGGAAAATACATTTAGAACCCATGTGGAATAGATTGACATGTGTGCATAGAAAACCATGGCTTTCTGAATTGAAGTACTATATTCACCTGAACATAAAACTGTATTTTTGCAAAGAAATAAATCTAAACAAAACAAACAAAAAAAAAGGGTCATCTTATATTTGGGATCCAGAGATTTACAAGCAAACTAGCAGATGCCGCCAAATCGACTTTTCCTCAAATGAGCTTTGCTTCCTGTCACTCACATACCATGCAGCCAAGAGACTCATAAAATACAGAGTAGTGCTAATTTGAAGGTAATGGTGAACAGTAAAGTTACATAGAACTGTTAGCAGCAGCTAAGAAATATAAATACATATTATTTTACTCCCTTATATTATATAACCAGTTGTTTGTTCACTGAAATTGAAGAGATGATTTTAAAAAACTAGGTCTTTAATTTTTTTAAATATTAAAATCAGGTCTTAAAGAGGTTTATTTGAGTCAGTAAGGTATTATGTTATTCATGATAAAAAAGTTGATTCAAAAAGACGTTGCATCCTCTGACTTGATTTACAAACATCGAAACATCACGTTTTTCCGTCTTTCTCTACCTACTCAGTGGCCTAGTGGTTAGAGTGTCCGTCCTGAGATCGGTAGGTTGGGAGTTCAAATCCCGGCCGAGTCATACCAAAGACTATAAAAATGGGACCCATTACCTCCCTGCTTGGCACTCAGCATCAAGGGTTGGAATTGGGGGTTAAATCACCAAAATGATTCCCGGGCGCAGCCACCGCTGCTGCCCACTGCTCCCCTCACCTCCCAGGGGGTGATCAAGGGTGATGGGTCAAATGCAGAGAATAATTTCGCCACACCTAGTGTGTGTGTGACAATCATTGGTACTTTAACTTAACTTTATGTTCCCTTTTGTAGTCAAGGTTGATCGCTTTTTCATCATAATCCAATGACCCTCTCATCATGCCACAAGCCTGCTAATTAGCACTTGGTTTTTAGTTGCTTTTCTTGACCGCCCCTATTAACTATACTGAGGCAATGAGAATCAAAGCCATCTTGAGCCTATTCATTGTTTACTCGACATCTAGCAGTGGAAAGCATGATTAAAATAAATCGTACAAATAGCAACGAGAAGAGTCATGTCACTGCAATGTTTTTCTAACCTTCATGTTTGTGTTGAGCTGAGGGTCACAGATGGCAATTAAATACAAAACAAAAGTGAAGGCAGGTCGCTAATGAGATGGTTCTTACACTCTCTGAAAATGTGCCATGGCACCAGGAAAATGTTCATTAAGATTTTGTCTATTATGGATAAATAATGTTCATCCGAATTGGAGTTTTTACGACTCCACTATAATAGAGTTGGAAAAAAACAATTATCTATGTGGTATAAGCTTAGCACATCTGACCTGGTACTAGAAATAGCGCCTGTTCATGCCAATGGAAAAGCTATGAACCATTATGCTTTAGCCGATCAACGTATTTTTCGGTATGGAAATTTTAGGGCCTGATCTACCATACTAAGACCCAAAAACCATGTGCTAGACAGATTGTGTGCAAACTATAAAATTCAGTGTTTTGCAGGTGATTTAATAAGACTGCATGTACAATTGATACGTGCAAAAGCTATTTAAATTAGGTTTTTGTGTCTATACTGACTGTAACCATGGAGACACATTTGCCTCCACATTTATGACATCAAATGGTCCAACCTGTAGTGTTCCATCTTGTTGTTGACATGCAGCACACAAAAATAATATGTACCACCTTTTCTGGGCTGTATTGAAGTACTGTCGAGACCATTGTTTCTTGACCATAGTTGGGCCGCAAGTTCCCCCTAAAAATACCTGTTTCTCAGCTGTGGTCTGTGTGGGCCGCAGCAGGTACTCAGTCGTAGTACACTTTCCCACCACTTGTGGCAGTAAACAAGATCAAACAGACAGAAGAAGTCTGGAGCTAAAGTCATAGATAGATTTTTTTAGCTTAAGAAATATGAGGTGAAGCTATACTTGCATTTTCAATCTAATTTGTTGACAGTTTAGTTAGGAAACATTAATTTTGTGTACTTTATTTTAGCAAAACATAAATAGTATGTACAAGTATTTTTTTTGTATTTTTTTTCTAATCAGCCTAACCTAAGCCTGAGGTGTATGAGTTAAATGAATATAACTAAATAAAGATATAATACTATTAACCGCAACAAACTGACAGAGAGGGGTCAGCGGATGATAAAGCGCATAGTGCAAAGACTTTCTGCACAGTCAATTGCTACATAGCTCCAAACTTCATGTGACCTTCCAATTAGCCCAGGTACAGTACGCAGAGAGCTTCATGGAATGGGTTTCCATGGCCGAGCAGCTGCCTCTAAGCCAGTGTTTTTCAACCTTTTTTGAGGCAAGGCACATTTTTTGCGTTGAAAAAATCCGGAGGCACGCCACCAGCAGAAATCATAAACTCGGTTGACAGTAAAAAATCATTGTCGCAATTGTTGGATTTGACTTTAAAGCATAACCAAGCAGCTCTTGTCTCATCTGTCACATCACACCCTGACTTATTTGGACTTGTTTGCTGTTTTTTTTGCTGTTTTCCTGTGTGAAGTGTTTTAGTTCTTGTTTTGCGCTCCTATTTTGGTGGCTTTTTCTCTTTTTTTGGTATTTTCCTGTAGCAGTTTCATGTTTTCCTTTGAGCGATATTTCCTGCATCTACTTTGTTTTTGTTTATATTTCAGTTGTTTTCATCTTTCTTTGTGGGTACGTTGTTGATTGTCATGTCATGTTTGGATGTACATTGTGGACGCCGTCTTTGCTCCACAGTAAGTCTTTGCTGTCGTCCAGCATTCTGTTTTTGTTAACTTTGTAGCCAGTTCAGTTTTGGTCCTCCGTAAGCTTCAATTACTTTTCTTAGGGGCACTCACCTTTTGTTTATTTTTGGTTTAAGCATAAGACACCTTGCACCTGCAAGCTGCCTCCCGCTGTTTCCGACATCTACAAAGCAATTAGGTACCGGCTGCCACCTACTGATATAGAAGAGTATTACACGGTTACTCTGTCGAGCTCTAGACAACACCGACACTCAACAACAACACATAATTTGCAAATTATAATTACTGGTTTGCAAAAAAAATTTTAACCCAAAAAGGTGAAAATAGATAATCTCCCACGGCACACCAGACTGTATCTCACGGCACACTAGTGTGCCACGGCACAGTGATTGAAAAACACTGCTCTAAGCCATACATCACCAAGTCTGATGCAAAGCGTCGGATGCAGTGGTGTAAAGCATGTCGCCATTGGACTCTAGAGCAGTGGAGACGCCTTCTCTGGACTGATGAATCACACTTTTCCATCTGGCAATCTGATGGACGAGTCTAGGTTTGGAGGTTGCTCGGTGAAAGCTACATTTCGGACTGCATTGTGCAGAGTGTGACATTTGGTGGAGGAGGAATTATGGTGTCGGGTTGTTTTTTCAGGAGTTGGGCTTGGCCCCTTAGTTCCAGTGAAAGGAACTTTGAATGGTCCAGGATGCCATAACATTTTGGACAATTCCATGGGATGGCACTTCAAGTTCATATGTGAGTTAGGGCAGATGGCCAAATCATTTTGGCAATATAGTGTATGTTCCCCTCGTGTCCAAATAACTCTAAATGTAGTCTTTGTTACTTTAATAAGCAACAAATTAATGGTGAATATGTTCCCCATACTAAAGTGTTACCTAACTTTCTATTGTCGCACGTCTACTGTACACTGTAACCAAATACAGTGCAGTCCAGCCTTTGGAAGAAGAAGCTCTAAGAACCAAGGTACATACCAAACCGTAATAATGGGGTACATAAAACCACGGAAACGTGCATCCATTGGAACCAAGTCATATGCAGGAGGACGAATCAGTTTCACTTTAATTAATAGCAAACTGGTCCTCCCACGTAGAGTATAATCTATCCCGCTTTCTTCACCCGCATGACGCCATCTGTCATTTTTAGTTGTAGTTGCACTCTAGGAGGAGGGATTTGGAATGAAATCATAAATGACACTTAGATTGCTTTTACAGGGAACCTATTTTGTGTGTGTGTGTGTGTGTGTGTGTGTGATCATTTCCAGGAAATAGCTGAAGAAGTGTCATGTTATAATGAACGGCTGATCTCACCCTCCATCGCTTTGTCTGCAGCTCATAACCACAGCGGATATGAACGGAAAGATGGCAGCAAGCTCTAATGGCCTTAACTGCATTATACGGGTGATTGGGACACAATTCATATGGAAATATTCATTCCATCCGTAATCCTAAACAAAACATATTGTGTCCTAGTTGAGGAATTCATAATCCCTAAATGCCAGGAGAAGCGACCAAGAACGCGAGTGTTTAGTGTCTATCAAAGCCCAGCACATCCCGTTCTTGCCAGCTAAAACATTTGTTTGCCTCAGCGCGGAGACGCCATAACAGGAAGGGATTGGAAGGATAAGAAAACGGCTAAATATTGAAAAAACAAAAAAACAAAAGAAAGGAGCGAGTGCAAGAGATGAACTAATTTCTGATCTTTAGTGACAATACGACTTGGCGTTTTGTCAGAAGGACTCCATACTGATGAAAGAGTGCATGAATAAGGGATGCAGGGAGGATGTCAGCCCGGCTACGGAGGAGTGGAAAAGACAGAACGGGGAAAAGAGGAGGCATGCGGGGAAGACAAAGAGCGAGAGTGAACTGTTTGGACACCTCTGGCTACTTTCCCTCGCCTATTACGGAGTCTGGATCTGACTTCACAAGTCATTAGCGGCAGTGTAAATCAGCAATTAGGTACACAAATGAAGAAATGTCAGCTATTACCTGGAGCACACCAGGCTGGCAGACCTCGCCACGGAGCGTTCCGATACAGCCGGGCAGCCAGCGACCCACGCATGCATTATCAACACTGACACTCACATAAATAGGGTCCCCACTCACTGTTAAATGAGCTGTACTTTACTGGTTTAGGCAGCAGGGTGGTGGAAAAAACCTGGAAACTTTGTTGTGTTTAAAGGTCCCCCATTCAGCAGAATTGAGTTTTTAATGATGTTATGACACTAAGCTGTATCCCTCGCAGGGACGCCACCGTAATAGCACCGGTGCTGACCTAAACTATCGTAACCAGACTGAAAGTAAGTGATTTGGTGCCTCATTTCGGTGCTAAATGAAAACAAATATTATTGCATAAGTACAATCTTGTACGTAATGTGAGTCTGACACTTTTGTTAAACTTTATTTATTAACCCACCAACAGCATTCCTCAAAACACTGTTAGGGCCACAGCGCTCGCCTAGCCCTGTAGCCATAACAAGAAGACAGCACTTTCTCAAACGGCACCAATGACAGGAGATGTTGTATTCAGGAACATCGGGAATTATGAGAATCAAACATTACACCTCAAGTCGTTTTTTGCAAGTATTGCTGCAATAATCATGACAAGTTAAAGTTAAAGTACCACTGATAGTCACACACACACTGGGTGTGATGAAATGACTCTCTGCATTTGACCTATCCCCTTGTTCCACCCCCTGGGAGGTGAGGGGAGCAGTAAGCAGCAGCTGTGGCCGCGCTCGGGAATCATTTTGGTGATTTAACTCCCAATTCCAACCCTTGATGCTGAGTGCCAAACAGGGAGGAAATGGATCCCTTTTTTATAGTATTTTGTATGACTCGGCCGGGGTTTGAACCGATCTCAGGGCGGACACTCTAACCACAAGGCCACTGAGCAGGCCAATGAGAGTTGCTTGTTCAAATTTTTAATGTATTAGTTATCATTCGATTCATACAATTAAACTTTTTCATTTACTAGTCTAGTAATTCTCAAACCTTTTTCACCAAGTACCACCATAATGACCAATGTTAAAATACTGTAGCGTAATAGGCCTAAGTATTAATTTCCTGTGATAAATATTGAGAATAATGAATATTTTAACACTGTGAAAATGCACTTATTTATAGTCATACTCTTCAAAACAAAGTCAATGGTGTCACGATTTTAGGTGTGACCTTTTTGTTAAACATGTCATAACTTTCTTGATATTTACACCAATTTAAAAAGGTTGGTATCGTTGGAGTTTTTTTTAACAAAGAAACAGAAAAATAGGTTTTACATTTAGTGTATTTTTAATTGATCAAATTCATGAAATTAGTGTCGAAGTGATGGAAAATCTGAGTAAACATGATTAGTCCGACTCAACTTACAGTATGTGAGTCACATCACAGTGACCAGGAATAGAAAGTGGCCCGTCTAAAAAAAATCCATATGCGACTCTATCCATTTAAAATGTATTTGGCAGTCTTACAGATGCATGTTTTACTTACACTTTAAAATGAATTTCTATAAAGTTTTTACTCACTGTAGATTTTTTGCAGGGGTGTTTAGTCGAGTGCAAACGTACCAAATTTTGTCAGTGCTTTGTGGTGCCAGTACTTGTCCAATTCGAAAATGTCGATGTTCTGGATAAATAAGGGTATGTGTTCTACATCATGAGTATCGTGTGGTGGTGACGAAAACAATGCAGATGATCTCTGAAAACAGCCGTCAGGTCGCTACTCAGGATGGCACATTCAAGCGTGAAACCACTGTACCGAGCCAGCCAGTGGCCAATACACACATACTTACTCTTAGGCCTTGTCTGTATTAAGACGGAATACTCCTTAAACAAATAATTATTAAGCCTAAACCCTGTGTCAGCCACACTAACCCACCCTCCTTGGATAATTTTTTACACGGGTAAGTGCGCCGTGTATTTCTTGAATCTCCGGCTCTTAGCTTTGTATGGACTCATTGATCGTTTACAAACTGAGTTCGGAGAGGAAGTGAGGCCAGAAAGACCGGGCCCCACACAGGAAGTGACGTCAGAAAGAACAGCCAGCTTCATAACAGACGCTTGTGGAAATCACACATGAAAACCTTAAGAGAAGGAAACGGGCGATTGCAGCTATTTGGGATACAACACTTGTCAGATGGCAACATAGCAAAGTTGAGCGACGGTTTTGGATAAGGCCTGGAAGAACCGCAGCCTGGTGGGATATGTTTGTCAACGAGTGCATTGTGCCACCGGAACGGCAAGAGAACTTTTGTATGTCCAGGTCAGCTGTGATTCTACTTCGCGAAAAACATCGTCCATTTGTCGAAGGGGAGACAACGAGAATGCTGGCTGCCGTGGACGAGGGAGTACTACGGAAAACAGCGAATGCATTTGGACTGGCAAAGCAGACTATCAGTTATTGTTTGTGATGTATGTCGAGCGATTACTCAATGTCTAGTTTTGTACTCCATAACTATTGTGAAGCCATGAAGTGGTTGCGCCCGTCAAGCACGACCGCCAATTTCAGCCTACAAGCACAGTGTCCTGACCAGATATCTAGATCCCTAGATTGATAGTTGTAAAATGTTCTTTATCACATTATTTACTTTCACACGTCCACTTCCAGGTCAGAGGTGACTGTGACGCGCACATTTTTTTCCACGCGTGCTTACTAGTTCGCGTTGCACCGGCGGACGGTGGGGGAAGGGGGACATAAACGGTGGCATTGTGTGTGTGTGGACAAGGATAAGGTTAGGTGGGATATAGACTGGATTGTGTAGAAGGAGCCTTAGCCTAGTAGCATTGAACCTAAAGACATACATAAGGTCCCATACTAAAAGAACATTTCAACTGACTAAAGTAAAATGTTGGCGAACAAACTTACTATCCCCTATTGTGGGACCTCTGATGTTAATTTTAAATAGTTAAAAAAATGTATAATATCCAACATTTAACTGTAAATCATGTTGACCTCTCATTGTGGGGTTGTTAAATCATGGCTCTCCAAACTACGACTTGCCAAACACTCCATATTTGTTGACAACTTGACCAAATTAAAAGTATCTGGCCTCGAATGGGGCCTTAGTGGATTGAGTGCCATTGTAGTTAAGTGATGTATTGTTGCAGAACTGGGCTTTCAAAAATGTATGCCGTCATCACAGTTGTTCTAATTATGCAGCCACCCAAACAGAAGCGCCTCTTATCTGCAGGCACTCCATCCTTACAGATTTTCCGCTACGATCAAGAATACACACACCCACACACACACACACAGTACAGCTTCTTTCCTGAGCACGTGCAGACTCACCTTGTGCACAACTTTGCAGCATTAAAGTGTGATAAGATCAAACGTGAACACTCGGCGCCCTAGATTTACTTCATGTCCAAATGTTGGCTGGGCACAGTGACAGATATATAGGATGCTGCGATTGCTGTGACTCCGTCGGATGGAAGCGTCGGAACTGCTACCCTCCAGGGATGTGCTTACTCTAATGCAAGTTATTAAAGCAAACAGCTGCATTAGCCATGGGGGACCACTCGGTGTGTGCTCCACATATTTGGGTGTGAAGAGGGTGAGATTGTGCAGAAGTGACATAAACATTGGGTGTGAATATATAGACACGCTACGTCTGGGATAGCTATATAAAGAGCCTGCAGCCAAGGATGTTGATGCCGGTAATTACATTTATTTATATCGTCCTACGCTTGTGCAAAATATCATTTTACACCTCATACAACCGCTTTCGCTCAGCTAGCTAACACATTGTAATGAAGGCCCCGTTAATATCACACTGCACCCTCAAACATTTGCGATGTGCAGCACTTACTCACACATCCCACACAGTGCTTGATAGTAAACCTAGTGTAGTGTCGGACCGGCATACTTGCCAGCCCTCTTGATTTTTCCGGGAGACTCCCGAATTTCAGTGCCTCTCCCAAAAATCTCCCGGGACAACCATTCTCCCGAATTTCTCCCGATTTTCACCCGGTCAACAACATTGAGGGCGTGCCGTGATGGCACTGCCTTTAGCGTCCTCTACAACCTGTCGTCGCGTCCGCTGCATCTCCATACAAACAGCATGCCGACACAGTCACATGTTGCATGCGGCTTTTGCAGACACACATAAGTGACTGCAAGACATACTTGATCAACAGTCATACAGGTCACACTGATGGTGGCCGTATAAACAACTTTAACACTGTTAAAAATATGCGCCACACTGTGAACCCACACCAAACAAGAATGACAAACACATTTCGGGAGAACATCCGCACTGTAACACAACATGAACACAACAGAACAAATACCCAGAATCCCCTGCAACCCTAACTCTTCCGGGCTACAATATACACCCCCCTCCCCAACCCCGCCCACCTCAACCAGCAATGCATCTTCAGAGAGGGTGTTGAGCATGGTTAGAAAGATAGTGACAGAGAATAGAACGAGGATGGACATTTCAACCCTAAACTCACTCCTTTCCTGCAAATTAAATTTCACAGGCTGTGCTACTGGCTGCAAAGCATTGCACTTTCAAATACAAAAATGAGTAGAGGAGTGTTATGTGTGTGTATATGTGTAAATAAATGAACACTGAAATTCAAGTATTGCTTTTATTTATATGTAAATATATATATATATATATATATATATATATATATATATATATATATATATATATATATATAGCTAGAATTAACTGAAAGTCAAGTATTTTTTATATATATATATATATACATATATATATATATACATATATATAGCTAGAATTAACTGAAAGTCAAGTATTTATTTTATATATATATATATATATATATATATATATATATATATATATATATATATATATGTATATATATATATATATATATATAAAATAAATACTATAATGTCAGTGAATTCTAGCTATAAATATACTCTTTAACCCTGCCCCGCCCACCTCAACACCCCCCCCTCCCCTCGATTTCAGAGGTCTCAAGGTTGGCAAGTATGCGGACCGGCGATGCCAGGCGGTTCTTGTCAGCCCTCTTTAATTGCCTGCTACATGTAAGCATTGTGGTGCCCCCTATAGGTTTTGTTCTAAATGCTTTGGAAGAGACGTTAGTATATTATTTATAACTAGAAGAGGCAATTCTTTAAGGAATTGCGTGTGAATGCTCCAATGCTGAAGTTGGACTGAAATGCTGACAGAATCTAGTATGAATGTAATAATCGTTAAGGCTAATGGAATGTAGTGTATATGTAGAAATTGTTTTAATGTTGAAATGGTTTGGACGCTGAAATAGTTTGAATGTTGGAATGATTTGAATGTTGAAGAGTTTGAATTTCCAGGGAAACCGGAATTTGGTTTGGAACATGGGTTTGAATGTCCAGAATGAGTGGATAGTGTTGAAGTTGGAACGGTTTGAATCAGGTGAAAAATGTGGACGGTAGAGGGCGCCAAAATCTGGAGAAGAAGATTAATAATATTAAGTTGAATAAATAGATGCATTTTGGTGTCTAAAACCACAATAAGTTAAATAAATAGATTCATGTTGGTGTATAAAACCACAAAAAGTTGAATAAATAGATACATTTTGGTGTAAAAAAAACGTGTGATCATTAGACACAAATGGTGTACGATTTACGAACAATTCGTTCCTAAGTTTCACTTGTGCCCCTGAAAAGGACGACCATGTTCTTCTATGTTGCACCGGTTGTACACACATGTGCCTGTCGGTCCCCAAAAGGTGGGTACCAAATCCCGCAGTGATTGGGATTAACATCCGAGTGCAAGGCTATTCACCTGGCACCCCGGGGGGCCAAATCCGGCCCGGGAATGCCCATATCGGCTACCCGAGTTCGGTTCAAGACTTGGGAGACAAACATGTTGTGATCCTGTTGTATAGAGAAACAACTTTGATCACTGTTCTGTGAACCATTATGCTTTAGCTGATCATCGTTTATTTTTTGGTACGGAAATTTTAGGGCCTGGTCTACCGTACTAAGACCCAAAAAAACATGCACTAGACAGTGTGTGCAAACTATACAATTCAGTGTTTTGCAGGTGATCTAGAATTTCCCCCAGGGATCAATAAAGTACTTTATATTCTATTATATTCCATTGATACGTGCAAAAGCTGTTTAAATTAGGTTTTTGTGTGTATACTGACTGTAACTATGGAGGCACTCATTCGCCTCCACATTTATGACATCAAATGGTCCAACCTGTAGTGTTCCGTCATGTTGTTGACATGCGGCACACAAAAATAATATGTACCACCTTTTCTGGGCTGTATTGAAGTGCTATCGAGACCATTGTTTCTTAACCATAGTTTGGTCGCAAGTTCCCCCTAAAAATACCTGTTTCTCAGCTGTGGTCTGTGTGGGCCGCAGCAGGTACTCAGTTGTAGTGCACGTTTCCACCACTTGTGGCAGTAAACAAGATCAAACAAAGTCATAGAGAATGTTTTAAGTGCAAAAAATATGACTAAAGAGGTGAAGCTATACTTTCATGTTTACTCTAATTTGTTGACAGTTTAGTTAGGAAACATTACATTTGTGTAATTTATTTTAGCAAAACAATAGTATGTACATGTGTTTTTTTGTAATTTTGTTTTCTAATTTCTGTTAACACATTGGCAGATCCTTGCATTGACATTTAACCTTGCAAGCAAACAGAACACTGGGGTCCAACTTGTGATTTACATAGCTGAGAAGTTCCACAAGGCACTCCTTTAAGTCCTCTCATTTTTGATGGTTACACAACGTTATCGTATTGTGATTCATGTAACTGGGGTGTAACTGTATCTTGTTTACTTCAGATGCAGTCCTTAGTTGTACCAGCGGTGTTCCAAAAGGTTCCGTTTTAGGTCCTTTCTTTTTCGTCATTGGTGCCTGCCAGCACAGTTTAGACTCACATTTTGCAGCCGATTCTGTAACGCTGACAAAATAAATAGACCACAATCAAATATCTACTGGAATATAAAAAAATAAGGCTAATAGTGAAGGGAAACATGTGAACCCCCAAATCTATTTAGTTTAAAATACCTGCCCTGAGTTACGGTGGGTGCTTTGTAGCTGTGTGGGAAATCTCAAGTCAACCCGACTTACGGTGGTTTAATACCAGCGCCACAATTTAGTGTATCAGTCAGAAAAAAGTAATATCTTAGATAGAACGGTATTGTATACATATCTGCTTGATTTATGATTCCAAATCAAGTAATCCATTGAATTAAAATCAGATTTTACAGTAAAAATAACTGGCAGCTCAGTTGCCAGGATAATAAAACAAAATAACTGTAGTAATGTTTTTCCATTTACATTAATATGGCTGTAAAAAAACACTGTCAAATTTAGAGTAAAATTGTTGCGGCTGATTTGCCTAAATGACATCTAAATAAAAAATGTTTCACATTGTATGTAAAAAAAAAAATATATAATCAAATGCATAGGTAATTGTATAATACATATCATGAGGTGAATCCCCATACTTTTGTATTTCTACATTTTTTTTACGGTTATGAGCGGCCATCTGAGTGGCAGCCATAACTGCAATGTGGCACTCAGTAAAAACGGGTTTGACACCCCCTGGTCTACACAAACCACACGGCAAATACACTTTGGGAAGGGACTGCAGATGTGGGGACTCCTTTTCTGGATGACTGGCTGCAATGGATGCCAATTGGGTACTGTTATTGAATTATTACATTCATGATCATGTGAGAGTCCAGTCCATCAGGAAGCCAGCATGGGGTAGTAGGTGGAAATTCTTGCATGTGGACGAGGCGGCAATGCAAGAGACGTCACCAACTAATGCGTAGAAGAGTGGTCCAACCCGGGTCACAATATGGGACAGCTAGCACATTTTTCCAGACTGGTACTTCTCCAGAGATGATCATGCAGCCCCAGACTATGCATAACTCACTTGTGTGGCCAGTTATTCAGACAATACTGTATTGAGTCATCAGTAGGGAGCAAATACAAGCTGTTCACTGACTACTTTAAAGGACAGTCAGGTTTAATTTCGATAGAATTGTCCCTTGAGAATATGCCTTCTGACACAGCGCTCTATTTAGCTAGCAGGACAGGCTGACAGAACGTTGAGAATAATAGGAGAGACGAGGGCATAAAACAAGTGTGCAGCTCTCCGTATAGGGATACACCTTTTTAGGCCAAACCTGGCAGCGGATATACACCGCCGCCCCCTGAACACATGACAGGCGCGGCAAGAAGCATCCTGGATGGAATTGACGATAGATGCCTATAAGTCCTGTTGTGGAAGACATGAAATGACCTATCTCCAACATAAACTGCTTGCCTTGCGATTTCCTCTCTCTTTTCACATAAACACAAACTTTGCTGAGTGAGCACTTACGTCTGAACGACTTTTTACCTTTGCCCGTCTATTCCCTCTCTGAGGCGAGTGTTGATTATTTTGATTTATTTTTTTGTCAGAGTTACTAGGGATGTCCGATAATGGCTTTTTGCCGATATCCGGATATTGTCCAACTATTTAATTACCGATATCAACCGATATATGCAGTCGTGGAATTAACACATTATTATGCCTAATTTGGACAACCAGGTATGGTGAAGATAAGGTATTTTTTAATAAAAATAATAAAAAAAGATAAATACATTAAAAAACATTTTCTTGAATAAAAAATAAAGTAAAACAATATAAAAACAGTTACATAGAAACTAGTAATTATTGAAAATGAGTCAAATTAACTGTTAAAGGTTAGTACTATTAGTGGACCAGCAGCAGGCACAATCATGTGTGCTTACGGACTGTATCTCCTTGCAGACTGTATTGATATATATTGATATATAATGTAGGAACCAGAATATTAATAACAGAAAGAAACAACCCTTTTGTGTGAATGAGGCGGAGGGATGTTTTTTGGGTTGGTGCACTAATTGTAAGTGTATCTTGTGTTTTTTATGTTGATTTAATAAAAAAAATTAAAATTTAAAAATAAAAAATAAACAATACCGATAATAAAAAAAACGATACCGATAATTTCCGATATTACATTTTAACGTATTTATCGGCAGGCCGGAATTATCGGACATCTCTAAGAGTTACACATTTTTTGGGGAAACAATAGCCCTGTTATGCGAAACTCAAATGCCCACTGCAGAGGATGCTGCTTCTCAGAAGGATATATGACCATTACTTCACGGAGGACAGCTTTGTCAAACAGGCTTCGCAACACATCTTAGATCAGTGTTATTCAACCTTTTCTGAGCCAAGGCACATTTTTTTCATTGACAAAATTCCAGAGGCACAAAATCCATTGGAAAATTAAACTCAGTAGTCGATATTTACAATAAAAAGTTGTTCTCGCAATTGTTGGATATTAATTTAAAGCATAACCAACCATGCATCAATATAGCTCTTGTCTCAAAGTAGGTGTACTGTCACCACCTGTCACATCACGCCGTGACTTATTTGGAGTTTTTTGGTGTTTTCCTGTGTGTAGTGTTTTAGTTCTTGTCTTGCGCTCCTATTTTGGTGGTTTTTCCTCTTTTGGTGTTATTTTCCTGTAGCAGTTTAATTTCTTCCTTGAACACTTTTCCCCACTCCTGCTTTGTTTTCGCAATCAAGACTATTTAAGTTGTGCGGACGCTATCCTTCTTTGTGGGGACATTGTTGATTGTCATGTACGGATGTACTTTGTGGACGCCGTCTGCTCCACATGCTGTAAGTCTTTGCTGTCGTCCAGCCTTCTGTTTTTGTTTAGTTTGCAGCCAGTTCAATTATAGTTACGTTTTGTAAAGCCATCCCTAAGCTTCAGTGCCTTTTCTTAGCAACACTCGCCTTTTATTTATTTTTGGTTTAAGTGTTATAGACATCTTTTTACCTTCACTCTGCCTCCCGTATATTGTGATCACGACAAACCATGTTTCCGACATCTACAAAGCAATTAGCTACCTGCTGCTACCTACTGATATGGAAGAGTATTGCACGGTTACTCTGCCGAGCTCTAGACAGCACAGGCACAACAACGGCACATTTGTGGATTCTAATTACTGGTTTGCAAACAATATTTTTAACCCAATTAGGTGAAATTACAATCTCTCACGGCACACTAGTGTGTCGGGGCACAGTGGTTGAAAAACACTGTCTTAGATAAACTGCTTATATTGCTATTATTTTTTTTGTACAAACATAAACTCGATAGAGTAAGCAGTGATGCCTGGACGACTTTTTACTTTGCCTGTGTTTGTCGCTCTCCCTCTGTGCCCTTGAGCTAGGAGTACAAGATAAATATCGGAAAGATAATTGTAACGCTTACATGTCGTACAAAAAAATTCCAATAACATTTAAAAATAGCTCTAACAAAAAAAAAAATACATGTACAATTACCCATACTGTGCTGAAGGTGGGTTAAGGTGAGAAAATTAAGCTCTCCTTTTCCGCTCGAGCTGACATGTAAGAAACATGTAAAGTCAAGACAATGATGTAATGTTATTTTTTTTTTTTAAAGTACAGTAAAAAAAAATCCGATATTACAAAATACCTCCAATGAAATAAATAAAAATGCTTCAATGAGGGGTGATTACTTGTACTGTGTTGTAAGTGGGTTAGGGTGAGCAAAACAAACGCTCCGTTTCTCATGCTTGAGCTGTAAACTGCCTGACGTAACTCATTCAAATTTTCTTGTAATCAGACAATATTTTCGGTATATTTAGATGGAATCTTTACCTGACATGTTTCGACTGTCATCTGCAGTCTTCTTCAGGCGGGTCACCTGACCACTGTGACGTGCCGCCTATCAGCTGTTCTTATAGGCGTCCCCTGAGCTTACTGGGTTTTTTTTATTTTTTAAGAAAAACAAATCAGAAAGTCAAGAGAATAATGTATTATTCAGGAAAATATTACAGTAAAAACGATAAATAAATCCGATATTAAAAAAAAGCTCAGATAAATTAAATAAAGATTACCCATACTGTGCTGCAGGTGGGTAAGGATGAGCAAATCAAATGCTCCCTTTCTACTGCTCATAACTTTTCCCTAAGCTCAGTGTAAACAAACATAACGTTGATCGTGTGGGACTTGACCGTTTAAGAGGAAGGCATTTTTTTTGTGCTATTTGCAGAGGGGTAAAAAACATCACGCTTTAACCTTATCAGCCACCGGAAACGCCGCCATTGCTACGCGGTAATTAAAGGAGCTAGCCCCAAAAAAGGTTTTCTAACTACAGATAAATCTAAAATTTAAAAAACAGATGTTATTACATTTAAAATAAGTTATCTGTATTGGTATAAAAAAAAAAAAAAAAAAAAAAAAAACATTTGTGCATCCTTACTTTGAACCTGAACTGGAATTGAACTGGAAATCTCATGTAAAAAACATACAACATAAAGTAGCAAGAAACACATCAATAATGAATAAAGCAAAACAGTTAGAATATTATATAATGTTGGATATAGAGAACATTAAAATTTGTTGAATCAAAAATACTGAAATTCCACGACATAGTGAATTTGAAAACAGATAAAGCAAACTATAATCTGCTACCCAAGAATATACAACAATTATTCTCAACAAAAGAGGAGAAATATAATCTGGGATACAAATTTAATTTAAAACATTTGTACGCACGTACGACCCTTAAAATCTTCAGTATATCAGTATGTGGAATTAAATTATGGAATCAAACAATGTACTAATATGATTCACTTCAAGAAACCCGTCAAACTTAGTGTTTACAAAGCACAAAGAAGAAGAACCATGATAGAAATTCTGAATTTATCTCATCCATCCATTCCTTTTCAAGATAATCTTACTCATCTCACCATATGAAATATAACTTACTTCCCCAATTATTATTTATTTATATTTATTGTAATTACTTATGGAGTATATTGTGAATAAATTGAGAACAGTAATTGAACAAAAGTTTTAGCAACTGCTATGTAAAGGAAAAGGGGTAGGATTAAATAAACTCTGCTTCTTCCTACTCATTTTCAAACATGTTGAATAGAGAAACTGGAAATTGTGATGTATCATGTCGTATGCATGCATGTTTGAAATAAACTCAAACTCAAACCTGATGGTTTTGGGAACTGCAGTCAAGCTTGCAAGCTTCTGGGTCTCGAGCCAAAGTGCAGGATGGCTTAATGCGACAGAGCTTTCCTGAACGTGCGGCAAAAATCATCATCTTCAGCCTTGGCCGCAAGAAGCGGGCACAAAAGGGGTTTGGAAGATGAGCCTACGGGCTGGCTGCCATCCACCACAAACTCCCCCCGACTACTAAAACAGGGCTCTGTATGCTAATGAAACTCGGTGGATAAGCAGTGGCAGTCATGAGACAAATGTGCAAGGCATTAAATCATGCCACCCGTCGCATTAAAGAATAATAATAATGGGGAACACCAGACATCTCCAGTTATTGATGTGCCTTTTATGACATGCATATTCAAAAGAGAGCGACACTAATGTCTACCCCGTGGCACACGGAGAAGACGCATTAGAGGCAGCAGTCAGTGTTCATTTATTTACCAAAAAGTGCTGTGGAAAAACACATATGATCATTTTCAAATCACATTTCCTGCCTTTATGAGACTTGGAAAGAATGTATCAAAGATAACAGCCGCATTAAGACACAATACGGCGTTATCACATTTTATGTATGACCGCGAGAACGGCTTTGGAAGCGACGAGAGATGAAGCATTTATCGCCGTGGCTGCGAGGGAGAGGGGAGCTTAAATTGCAGCAGTTTCTCTTCCGCTCACCCCTGGCCTGATTGCTGGAGAGCTCGGTCGGAGGAGCCTCATGCCCCGGGTGCTGCCCTGTCACAGTTGGGCTCAGATGGATCGAAGCCACCATTGGCAGCGCTTTGCTTCCATATGCTGTGGAGTGAGTCGGCGAGCAGGGGGATGCTCAGCTGGCTGTGTGGAGTGGATCCTGGGGACTGCCCACAGATTTATGGCTTCTTTGTTTTGGATGGCCTTGAGACGATCCTGGCAGCTTGTTGAATCACATATTGACCAACACAAATTCAGTCATGGCTCTAGGAGTAGGGGATGACCAGAGGGATCCATTTGTTATCACTACACTGGAATTTTGATGTGTTTTTATTCAAAATAATGACTTTAATAGACGGGCAGCACAGTGGAACAGAGGTTAGTGCATGTGCCTCACAATACGAAGGTCCTGAGTTCTATCCCAGGCTCGGGATATTTTTGTGTGGAGTTTGCATGTTCTCCCCGTGACTGCGTGGGTTCCCTCCGGGTACTCCGGCTTCCTCCCACCTCCAAAGACATGCACCTGGGAATAGGTTGATTGGCAACACTGAATTGGCCCTAGTGTGTAAATGTTAATGTTGTCTATCTGTGTTGGCCCTGCGATGAGGTGGCAACTTGTCCAGGGTGTACCTCGCCTTTTCGCCCAAATGCAGCTGAGATAGGCTCCAATACCCCCCGTGACTCCGAAAGGGACAAGCGGTAGAAAATGAATGGATAGGACTTTAATAGACTATGACAGTGGTTCTTAACCTGGGTTCGATCGAACCCTAGGGGTTTCGGTGAGTAGGCCTCAGGGGTTCGGCAGAGCCTCCGCCGCGGAGGTCACACACCCGACTCATCATGTAAATAAAAACTTCTCCCTATCGGCGTATTATGGATACGTCCTGGGCATGACGTTAAATTGTATCCGGCAGTGGAGGCTCGTCTATGGGGTCTTGGGGCACTAGGAGGTTAACCCCTTTACTACTGTTACCCCAGGTGGCCCTTGGCAAAGGCCTAGTACCTGACTGCTCCCTAGCCAGGGATACAGTGAAGACCTCAACGTCTTGGACTCCATGCCACTGGACCCTGACCCGATTCTGTCAAGGATCGTGTGGTGACTGTCTGTGCACCAGTCTCCCCCACGTAAAACAAAGTCACGCACAGGCATCCCCCATAAAGGGATACACCCCTACCAGGAGGATCGTCATACTCGTTGGAGTGACCGCCGATGATGATGATTATGGATACGGCAACAGCCGAAGTCACTCTGATTTGCAGGTTGGTTTTGTTCTTAGAACGAGGTGATGTTCATGCACAGTTCATTTTGTGCACCAGTAAAAAAAAAAACAACATATATCTTTGTCTTGAATTTGAAAAAAAACTAAACATTTTATTTTTCACTAAATAAGGGTTCGGTGAATGTGTATATGAAACTGGTGGGGTTCGGTACCTCCAACAAGGTTAAGAACCACTGGACTATGAATATGTAGAGCAGGGGTCCCCAAGCGTTTGGACTCCGGGGCCGCATTAGGTTAAACAATTTTGGCCGGGGGCCGGGCTGTTGGTAGGGCAAATTCCCATCATTGAACCGCAGTTCCCCCAGCCTTCATGCAGGCCCTGACCACCAAGATGTAGCTATTAACTTATGTTACCATATATTATATTATACTTAAGTCTGTACTTCTATACAAGCTGCACACAGATTACTCTAAAGTATCATATTGATATCATTGCCCTTTGAGAGAATGCTGAGAGCTGTGCGTACAAACCTACACTTTTTCACTCCAACAAAACAAGTCCAAACCTATCGCTTTATCACTAAGACGATTTGTCTCGTCTCCCAGCTGACATCGCTACAACAGCGTCTGTCATTCATCCACAGATGAAAAACAATCCACAACCAGTCTCCCGACTGTGTTTGTCTCCCTCCGCTATCACACACTGACACCGGGGTCAGGCAAACAAGCGTTGGGTTTTTACTTCCTCACCTCCTGCAATATTTGAACCAAACAATCCCAATTCCCAAAGCCACACCTGTAAGTTCTCAAACAACAGCCGTGAGGTTGAGCGAAGAACAGGCATCTGATCTCGGTGTGCCACGGTGTTTCATAAGCTTGTTTGCGCGTTCTCGGGTCAGCGGGTGGTGGTGGGGGTGCAGGCGTGCTGGCGAGCGTCGTTAAAAGCATACGGGTGGTCTCATAAGAGATGTAGGGTCAGGAGAGGGGCAGGCTTTTATAGACTTAACCTTTGGCTAGATGAATAAAAGCAATCAACATCTTGACTGTGCCAAACTGGGAATTCCACTGTGGTTTCCCTCGGTCACGTGTGTCCTTCGCAATATTTCTAATTTGTTTATTTTCACATTTTATGCGGCCATCTCGTTTCCTGCACAGTCTGCCATCACATGGTTGGGACAGAATGTCGGTTGTTACAATAACGAGGCCAAGTATTTAAGGTGTGACAATAAACAGCAAATTATATTTTTTATCAGATTGTTCCAGATTGCTGCTTGTGGCTATTTAGCCATGCAGGGCTCAACAATATAAATCATAAAAATACGAATAAAAAGCGCTGGAAAAGATCGACATCATCAAGCCATAAGCATGATGTTATTGAGGCAACTATGCCAAAAGCAGAAAATGAGTTTGGATGTGGTGCCCAAGCAGACAAAACAGTGCATCACTTGTATGCCAACCACTGTACACAATAATAATTACCATACTTTCCGGACTATAGGGCGCACCAAATATAAGCCGCATTCACTACATTTTAGAAGAAATAAAAGAACATTTGTATATATTAGCCGCACCGGACTGTAAGCCGCATATATATACGTTGAAGATATTAGTTTAGGGGTGTCAAACTCATTTTAGATCGGGGGCCACATGCAGAAAAATCTACTCCAAAGTGGGCCGGACTGGTAAAATCACGGCACGATAAGTTAAAAATAAAGATAATTTCAGATTGTTTTCTTTGTTTAAAAATAGAACAAGCACATTCTGAAATTGTAGAAATCATTTTTATCTTTACACGTACATGCTGCGGTTAATAGTACTCTACCTTTATTTGTCGTTATTTATACTTTCTGAATAAATTATGTGATAATGTTCATCAGTCAACTGATTGGTGTTCATTTTCAATCTATCAAGATAAAACAATAATATCAAAATCAAATTACAGTATGTTATTTATGTAGTTTGCTCATTTTCCTCCACTGGTGAACTAACATCATGTGTTTTTTTTTTTGTTTTTTTTACATATGTAGCATCATCTACAAAGAATTGCTATTGCGACATCTAGTGGACACATTTAGAACAGCAGTTTATTTTGTTCAAAACTTGTGCAGCCTTTTAAGACACTCGTGATTTAGGGCTGTAGAAATAAACTTTGATTGATTGAAACATTTTGGCTCATTTTTATACTTAGCAAACTCATCCCACGGGCCGGATAAAACCTGTTCGCGGGGCTGATCCGGCCCCCGGGCCGTAGGTTTGACCCCCCCCCCCCATTAGTTATTTGCCCAGTAGAATTCTGTAAATGTTTATTTACATACCTTAATTGTTTACAAACGGTGTCAGTAACATGTTTTGTTTGATCAGCTGTTTTACTGCCATAAGTCATCCTCATGGACCCACTAGCTGCGGAAGCTAGCTCTCGAATCAGCTGAACAGACTAATTCCACGGTGACGTTTTGTTGAATTTACTGAGTAATTTGTTAAACTGAAACAATATAAAAATAATTCCGTTCTAAGTTTATAATATTAACACAGACACTGTAAGCATATTAGCTAATGCCAACAATGCTAGCTTGATTACATTATTATAGCATGCTTGAAAACACTTATCAACATCACGCACGGGATATAAACCGTTTTGATTATATTATGAAACTTAAAAATGTCGCTTGGAGTCACGAATGAAGAATCCATACGAGTAGACAGCTAGAAAACTGTACACCACTTCTACTTCTGGTTGTTGAAAACACTAAATGGAAGGACCCCGCAGCACCTGCAGTGAGCACATTTGTCCAAAAGACTGCGCCACAAACAATAAAACGACTTCTCAGTGTTTTTGCTTGTATGTTTTTTTTATAAAATATTTTTTTATTATGGCCGTCATCAAAGAAAAATCCATACATTAGCTGCTCCGTTTAATAAGCCTACAGTGTAGGAAAAGAGCAGCGGGTTATAGTCCGGTATACAAGTTTTGTCATTGATGACACTAACTGTATTTTAGTATTACAGTATTGATCATAAATGATACTAACCTTGGTATCAACACGACTGATACATGGATTGCATTATTATCCTCTCTAGACTAGGGGTGTACAAAGTGCGGACCTGGGGCTTTTTTCTAGGCCTACAGCAATCTTTTTTATTGTCTTTAGACTGTAAAACTAAAGTGAATACATTAATAATGACATATGGTATTAGATACAACACAAGGCTAACATGCACATGTTTTGTTCAGCTAGACCGGGGGTCGGCAACCCGCGGCTCTAGAGCCGCATGCGGCTCTTTAGCTCCGCCCTAGTGGCTCTCTGGAGCTTTTTCAAAAATGTATGAAAAATAGAAAAAAATGAGGGGAAAAAAAAATTTTTTGTTTTAATATGGTATCTGTAGGAGGACAAACATGACACAAACCTCCCTAATTGTTATAAATCACATTGTTTATATTTAACATGCTTAACTGATTCGAGTATTTGGTGAGCGCCGATTTGTCCTACTAATTTTGGCCGTCCTTGAACTCACCGTAGTTTGTTTACATGTATAACTTTCTCCGACTTTCTAGGGTGTGTTTTATGCCACTTCTTTTTCTGTCTCATTTTGTCCACCAAACTTTTAATGTTGTGTGTGAATGCACAAAGGTGAGTTTTGTTGATGTTATTCACTTGTGTGGAGTGCTAATCGGGCATATTTGGTAACTGCATGACTGCAAGCTAATCGATGCTAACATGCTATTTAGGCTAGCTATATGTACATATTACGTCATTATGCCTCATTTGTAGGTATATTTGAGGCCATTTAGTTTCCTTTAGGTCCTCTTAATTCAATTTATATCTCATGACACACTATCTGTATGTAATATGGCTTTTAATTTTTTGTGGCTCCAGACAGATTTGTTTTTGTATTTTTGGTCCAATATGGCTCTTTCAACATTTTGGGTTGCCGACCCCTGAGCTAGACTAACATGAATTGACCTACATTGGATTGCGTTTATCAATGAACAAAATGTACAAAGTGCCCCCCTGCATCCTTACATTTTTCTAAATGGTGGAAAAAGTAGACACCCCAGCTTTAGAGTCTTATTAATCTTCTTGTTGATTTCCTTTTAATAGCTGCCCCCCTTAAAGTTTACTAAGCACTTAAGTTGTGTTGTTTCACGATTAGTATGCCTTCTTGTCTCCTCCTGCGTGTTCTTTCTTGATGTGTAATATGTTTAGCCTAGTCCTCCAGTGGTACTTTTACATTGTTTTTTTGTTGTTTTTTTAATACCACAATTGAGTATTATTAACTTAAGGGAGTGTCTCCACACTGTGTATGGGCATCGAGGTAGCTGCAAGCCGCATCTGTCAGCCAGAGGACCAAAAATACAGTGTCAGCCAAAGGTGATCGGTTTTAGTGATCAGCATTGAAAGGCACTGAACGATCACATACTTTTTAACGAAAATCAGCCATTATTGATCAGTGGCAAATTGATCGCCGCATCTCTAGTATAGACCTCTAAATGGATAACATGCACACTTTGCATACTTTTCCAGCGTGTAATTTACAGTAAGTTAAGAAGGTGTACTGTATATCTTGTCCCGTCATATTCATTAGGTCTTTGATTATGAGAGACGGCCATAGTGTGACACCAGATGTGTGGGCACTTGAGATTAATGAGGGTCTGTGTCAACTGTAGGAGAAAAAGGAGGGAAATACATGTTCAATGACGACAAAAAGGTTTGCTGTGATTAACAGGAGTGACCGTGCCTGCATGGACGGACAGTAATCATGTTTGGAAGGATGTGGGGGAGAAAGAGGACAGGGTGACCTGTGAGGGATGACAGGACGGCAATGAAGACCATTAAGGGTGATAGTCTTACAGCAATGGCAAGTTGTTTTCATTCATTATACACTTTCTGTGCACATAGGCGCCCATCTACATTTCTGCCAGTGGGTGCTCGAACGGGCGGTAAATCTGACGCTACTTTTCTGAAGCTATGTCTACACTAAGCCGGATAACTCCTTAAACAAATATTTACTTAGCCTAAGCCCCGTTTCAGCCACACTAAACTATCGTTTAAGGTCCCCCTCCTCGGACATTTTTTTACACTTTTAAGTGCGCTGTGTATTTGTTGAATCTCCCGCTCTTAGCTTTGTATTGACTCAATGATCGTTTACAAACTGAGTTGGGAGAGGAAGTGACGCCAGAAAGACCGCGCCCCACACACAGGAAGTGACGTCAGAAAGAACGTGCCATAGCCGGCTTCATTATAAAGCGGTTTCGTAACTCGGAGGTAAACATTGGAAATATGGAGGCGAGTCATCCAGACATGCCCGTGTCTCTCATTCTTCTACATGTACAGACACTTGTGGAAATCACACATGAATACCTTAAGAGAAAGCGATTGCAGCTATTTCAGATACAACACTTCTCAGACGGCAAGAGGACTTTCGAATCTCAAGGTCAGCTGTGATTCTACTTAGCGTAAAACTTTGTCCATTTGTCGAAGGAGAGTCAACAAGAATGGGGGCTCCCGTGGATGTGATAAAAAAGGTAGCGTGTGCTTTGTATTACCTGGCCGTTGAGGCAAAGCACACTGTATCAGTTATTGTCCGCCATGTATGTCACGGACTCAACGTCTAGGTCCAGAGTATATAAAGTCACCAAAAACGAATGGAAAATGAAGGTGAAGGCAAAAGAGTGAGGAGTGTCCTGACCAGATATCTAGATCTCGAGATTGATAGTTGTAAAATGTTCTTTGTCACATTGTTTACTTTCACTTGTTCAATAAAGACTTGAATAATTTATGATGGCTCAGGTGTGATTCACTACAAAAGGGCCCCACAGCACACTGGATTCCAGTTAATTGAAATACCACAACATTGGATATTGTTCAGATAAGTTACATTTAATTTAAGAACTTGCACACAAAGCAACACTGGAGGTGACTATGACGTGCGCATTTTCCGCAAATGAGTATTAGGTCGCGTTGCGCCGGCTGACAGAGGGAGGGGGTCTTTAACGACCATTATGTGTGTGTGTGGACAAGGATAAGGTTAGGTGGGATTTACCCTGGATAACCTGAGCCGGCTTAGTGTAGAAGGGGCCTCAGCATGCGCGGTTTTTGCTTGGTGGTGAGAAATAATTTTCCATCAATACCACGTGGGTGCTCGGCATTGTCCACGAGTCCTGGGGCCCCGAAGCACCCACGGGATCGGCGCCTATGTCTGTGCGTATTGTCTAAAAAAAATAAATGTAGTAAATACGTTCACTCTGCAGTATAACACATGAATATAACGAGAAGCCGCACTACGCCGACCGACAGACGCACGGAAATTAACGAGCAAACTCCGAATCAGCACTTTTGTCTGCACAATAGCACACGTCAATCGCGCCGCGTTGGATCGGCCATTATTGACATAGGCGGGGCAAAAACAAACAAGCAATCACAAAGAGAGCCCATTTGCTCTTTTAGCTCAGCATGTGGGTAAATGGGCAAGAAATGAAGGTATACAAGTCGTGTTGCAACCTCTCCTCTCGCTGTGAAATGAGCCTTGATGAACTCAGTTGGATGCAAAGCTGCTCCTTGTTGTCCCTCAATTTACAGCCTGTAATTGCATCCATGCTGCTCGTCCGTTTTATTTCCCTTTCAAAAAGTATACATACACATATGTATGCATTTCATTTTAGTGCTCGTGTCGGAGTTCTTCTCACAAATGACTCAAGCCGAATGCCCCCTCATTTGTAGGTAGGCCTAATTTGACACCTGCCTCATCATTTGCAATTAGGCATTATGGGATGTAATTGGCCATCTGCCTTTGCCATCTTGCGCTCCTGGAGAAGAGCCATGTTTGTCTGCGGCAACACACTTGAGACGCCTGCGCTCTCGAGTGACCTTTACACGTTGCATAACAGGAACGCCATGCAACGTATGAATGCCAAAATGTGTTAATTAATGCAACACCTTTTACATACTGTAGATAGCCATAAATAATACAAGTTACTCATTATGAACAAATGTCATGCATGGCACTAATCTTCAGAAGCCTATAAAATCTACACACTTTTTGAGTTTCTTTAATATAGGGTATAAGACAAGTACTTCAGAAATGGAAGTTATTGAGACATACATTGTATCCGGATGGATGGATGGATGATGGACAGTGCATCCGGAAAGTATTCATAGGGCTTCATTTTTTCCACATTTTGTTATGTTACAGCCTTATCTGAAAATGGAATAAATGTATGTTTGTCTCCAAAATTCTAAAATACCTAATCACAATTTGAAACGTTTTTTTTTTTTTTTTTTTTAAATGAAAATGTATTATAATTAAAAACTAAAAAAAAGTATTTGCTCAATACTTTGATGATGCACCTTTGACAGCAATTACAGCCGATGACACAAGCTTGCCACACCTATCTTTGGGCAGCTTTGCCCATTCCTCATTGCAGCACCTGTCAAGCTTCATCAAATTGGATAGAAAGCTTGGGTTTTCATTTCTTTGTACATCGCTGCATTCATGTTTCCCTTTATCCTGACTAGTCTCCCAATTATTTCCACTGAAAAACATCCCCACAGGATGATGCTGCCACCACCCTGCTTCACTGTAGGGATGGTATTAGCCTGGTATTGAGCGGTGCCTGGTTTCCTCCAAACATGACACCTGACATTCATGCCAAACAGTACAAGCTTTGTCTCATCAGATTAAATCATTGTATTTCTCATGGTCTGAGTCTTTCAGGTGCATTTTGGCAAATGCTTTAATAAGAAACGGTTTGTCTGGTCACTCTACCATACAGGCTTGATTGGTTGATTGCTGCAGAGATGGTTGTCCTTCAAGAAGGTTATCCTCCCTCCATAGAAGAGTGATATAGTCCTGACAGAGTGACCATCGGGTTCGTGGTCACCTCCCTGACTAGACCAAGATGAATGCAGCAATGTACAGAGACATCCTGGGTGAAAACCAACACTTTCCATCCAATCTGATGGAGCTTGATATAGGTGCTGCAAAGAACAATGGGCAAAGAGGAATGAGTGAAACTGCCCAAATATAGGTGTGCCAAGCTTGTGGCTTGGTATTCAAAAATACTTGAGGCAGTAATTGCTGCCAATGGTGCATCAACAAAGTATTGAGCAAAGGCTATGAATACGTATGTACATGTTTTTTTCATAAATTAGCAAAGATTTAAAAATCAAATCAAATCAAATCAAATCAACTTTATTTATAAAGCACATTTAAAATTTACCACAGGGGTAGCCAAAGTGCTGCACAATGAACAGGTTAAAAGATAAAACGAGTACCGAGCAAACACAACACAAACAGAAAACGATAAAAAAATAAAAATAAATAATTAAAATAGAATAAATAAAAACATAAAAACAGGTTCACAGCAGGTGTATTATGGGGCATATATATATATACATTATATATATATATATATATATATATATATATATATATATATATATATATACATACACATATTATATATATATATATATATATATATATATATATATATATATATTAATTTTTTTTTTTTCAGAAATTAGCAAAGATTTAAAACAAATATATATATATATATATATATATATATATATATATATATATATATTTTTTTTTTTTTTTTTTTTTTTTTTCACATTGCCATTGTGGGGTATTGTTTGTAGAATTTTGAGGACTGAAATTAAATTTCATCATTTGGGAAAAGTGATGCCTTGCGAATATTTTCAGAAAGCACTGTTTATCCGAACAATTCACCAACAAGAAAAGGAGAGGTGGCTTTGCTGAAGCAGTGCATCCAGCTGAAAGGAACCAACGTCAACGTCAATGAACGTCTGACAAAACGCAACACTGACATCGTCAAGAAGGCATGTGAGTTGAAAAAGGAGAAAATTCAGGGTAAAACTGACGTTAAGTTAAACGGAGGACCGAAGGTAGCCAAGAGTACTTGTTGCTTAAAGACATTAAGAAACTTGACAAATATTGAATATGAAATATCCACTGCAATGAAATAAGACATAACTAATAAAGATTTGATGCAACCAAAGTCAACACCAACGCTACAATAGTAATAGATTACCACAGATTCTATAACATTACACAATACATAACATTTATGGAAAGTAATACTATAGGTAGATCAATTATGAAGTAATCAATTAAGTCAGAATGTTAAGATCAGTGTGTTTGTTTTATTTGTTTTGTTATTATTGAGATGCATTCATTTTCTCTTTACTTTCTTTCACACAGGAAATGAAGGTAACTTAAACATGTTAAAGTTATGGTGTGATTGAATTATCAGTAAAATACAGAGAAAGGATTTTCAGATATGTTGAATTTTGCAAATGTTACCACATAATGTTCCCTAATAACTTGTTAATTATGTCTGAAACAAGTAAAACAAACATAACCATAGCTAAAGTGTAGCAAAGCCAATGATCCATGTGTCTCTGTACTGGCTGCTCAGTACAGTATATTTGACACACCAATACATCAACATTAAAGAGGACCGATAATGAGTTTAATCTGTATTTAAAGGTATTTGGAGGAATTCCCAGATTGCAAATTAACTTTAGTTAATAGAGAGTTCCGGTTGGACGTTTTTTCACGGAACACATTTCCGTTGTTTCCGGATGAGGAGGTGCTGCTCCGTTATTGATTGAAGTAAAGTGTAAATGTCATTAAAACATTTAGCTCCATCTTTTGACACTTCTTCCACTCCCGTCCTTGCACGCTACACCGCTCCAACAAAGATGACGGAGAAAATACGCGACCGGAAGTGAGACACGTAAATAAGACCGCCCACTAAAGGGCGCATCCGGAAGCGACTGTCCGAAAGCGGCTTGAAGACATTTTGACCAAAGAACCACCATTACATGTTATGTAGACCACAAGGAAGTGTTTTCCATTTAGAAAAAAATAATACAAATAATATGACTCCTTTAATGCGCCCTATAATCCACCTAATATATGAAAAAAGATCAAAATTAGACCATTCATCGGCAGTGCGCCTTATAATCCGATGCGCCCTATGGTCAGGAAAATACGGTATGTCAAGGTTCAAGGTTCGAGGTTCAACTTTATTGTCCCCGCGGGGAAATTTGTCTTGGGCACAGTGCATCATTGCTTTTTTAACATACACAAAAACAACAGAACAAAAACACAAGCACAGACACAACCATAACCAGACAACTAACATTTAAACATCAGAACATGGAGCTTGATAGACATAGGTGGCACTTTGATGTAGGCATAAAATTTACAGTATGGGGATAGGTTGATTGGCAACACTAAATTGGCCCTAGTGTGTGGATGTGAGTGTGAATGTTGTCTGTCTATCTGTGTTGGCCCTGCGATGAGGTGGCGACTTGTCCAGGGTGTACCCCGCCTTCCGCCCGATTGTAGCTGAGATAGGCTCCAGCGCCCCCCGCGACCCCAAAGGGAATAAGCGGTAGAAAATGGATGGATGGATATAAAGATAAAGTACCAGTGTGCATTGCACTAGAGCTCATGGATAAAGTGCTGTGTGCTAAAGTGCTTAGATCTAAAGTGCTATGTGCTAAAGTGCTATGTGCTAAAAAAAAGTGCTAACCTATGTATTAACATTCTATTGCACATTGTTGGTCAGCTTAATGGAGGCTGGGACAAATGATAATTTAAGGTGGTTAGATTTGCATAGTGGGACCCGGAGTCTTCTCCCTGATGGCATGGTTCCATATTCAGTAAAGAGTGGGTGTTGTGAGTTGGAAATAATTTCTTAGCTTTTGTCCTAACTGCCTGCTCATAGATGCTCTGTATAGGCTCATATTCTTTCTTCCCTACGATTTTCATTGCCGTTTTATGCATGCCGGCCAGTTTGCTTTTTAGTTTAACGGTTAGGTTGCCAAACCATGAGGTGATCCCGTATCTAATGATGCTCTCTACAATGGCACAGTAGAAAATCATCATGATGTGGCTGCTTACGACGTACAATCTTAAGCTTCGCAAAAATTATAGCCTCTGTTGCAGTCTATATGTCGACCTTGCTGTGACATCACAACGTAGCCAGGCTGCAAAACACTGGACGCAAGATAGCATCCAAATGCATGAACCTTATCCTTTGATGCTTTGGTATTGTTCAACACGAGTAACCAACATTGTAACGATAAGTCAGAAAAGACGGACATCCCCTTTAAAGGGGAACATTATCACCAGACCTATGTAAGCGTCAATATATACCTTGATGTTGCAGAAAAAAGACCATATATTTTTTTAACCGATTTCCGAACTCTAAATGGATGAATTTTGGCGAATTAAACGCCTTTCTATTATTCGCTCTCAAAGCGATGACGTTGTGACGTCACTTCGGGAAGCAATCCGCCATTTTCTCACTTTCGTCGGTGTGTTGTCAGAGGGTGTAACAATACGAACAGGGACGGATTCAAGTTGCACTAGTGGCCCAAAGATGCGAAAGTGGCAAGAAATTAGACAGAATTTGTTCAAAATACGAGGCTGTGGGGAAAGCCGACGAAATGGTCAGTCGTTTGTTCCGCACACTTTACCGACGAAAGCTATGCTACGACAGAGATGGCAAGAATGTGTGGATATCCTGCGACACTCAAACCAGATGCTGACATCAACTCCAAAACTGGACAGATCAGCTTTCAGGAAAAGAGAGCGGATGAGGGTATGTCTACAGAAAAGATTGATTGATGAAAACTTTATTCATTACTCGCGGTTTTACGTAAATTATTATACATAAACTGTGTTTACCAATAATTTAGCTTAAAAACATTTATTTTTTTCAATCATTCGAGTACATTCGGGTAGTCTTGTGTAATGCAGTATTTTGTGTCTATGTAGGTATGGTTAACCTTAGTGCTGAAATCGTGGAAAAATATATGTTCTTAGCGCGCCTGAAATGGGCTGTCTGCACTCTCAAAGTGCATATTGTTGTCAAATGTATTTCATATGCTGTAAACCTAGTTCATAGTTGTTAGTCTCTTTTAATGCCAAACAAACACATACCAATCGTTGGTTAGAAGGCGATCGCCAAATTCGTCCTCGCTTTCTCCCGTGTCGCTGGCTGTCGTGTCGTTTTTGTCGGTTTCGCTTGCATACGGTTCAAACCGATATGGCTCAATAGCTTCAGTTTCTTCTTCAATTTCGTTTTCGCTACCTGCCTCCACACTACAACCATCCGTTTCAATACATGCGTAATCTGTTGAATCGCTTAAGCCGCTGAAATCCGAGTCTGAATCCGAGCTAATGTCGCTATAGCTTGCTGTTCTTTCCGCCATGTTTGTTTGTATTGGCATCACTGTGTGACGTCACAGGAAAATGGACGGGTGTATATAACGATGGTTAAAATCAGGCACTTTGAAGCATTTTTTAGGGATATTGCGTGATGGGTAAAATTTTGAAAAAAACTTCGAAAAATAAAATAAGCCACTGGGAACTGATTTTTAACCCTTCTGAAATTGTGATAATGTTCCCCTTTAAGCTTCCTCCACTGCATCCATCATAGACAGCAATGCACTTCCTTTTACACTTATATGACCTACCTGTGCAGTTATAAATGTTTTATGCCACATTAAAAACCGTGTTGTATCTCAGACGGAGAATATCATAGATCATCAGACTAATCATGCAGCGACTGGAAAGCTGAACGATTCCGAGGAACATATACACATTGTCTCCTCAATTATGTTCACTTTCCGTGAATCCCTTGGCAGGTATTGTAATTGCACTTTTCCCTGTCTGTCAGTCACAGTTAACGCTCTCGGTTAGCCATATTCCCACTTTTAGCCCCACCTGTGCCCCGTCGTCAGCTCGCCATGATGACAGACGCCGCCGCTTTCCCGATGACAGGCAAGGAAATCTTGAGTGACACGGGCTTCCGTTGCCTCACTGCTGTCACTCACGGTGCCCGGCCAGTGGGAACGAGTGTTTCCCCTTATTTTTTTTTTGTCTCTGCACTGTTAATGTTGACACCGAGGACGTGTCCGCCCACGTACATTATGAGACAAGCCTACATTCTGTATCCTAGCAAGTATGACTTTAGGTCCATCAGTCAAACGCTGTTATACAGTGCTGCAGAAGTGAATAATGATTATTGTGAACGCTATTTCCCAGACGATGCAACGATGGAAAGTCTCCCCTGGTATTGCAGAAACATGTTAATTTCAGACATTATTCAGATTTTCACCACATTTCCAGCATGACCGTTGGCCTCTCGCAGACATCCTCATCTGCATTTTTTTTTCCCTCTCCCCCTCAGCACGCTGTGATAGGTTAATTAGCATAGCGCTCCGAGAGCGGCAACACATGCACATAGCCCTATGAGTTTGTGTTAATACGTGTGGCGCTCATGTCAAGAGCCTCTAATACAACTTTTTTTTTTTTTTTTACTTCATTTTGCCTGCAGATAGATAGAAGTTAACTGTGTGCCACGCAGGGGGCACAAGCCGTCAAATTCAAGCCCTGCAGCATCCACAAAAAGTCCTCACCGAGAGAGTATGGTCATTTCTACTAGTCCTGATGATGAGATTCTCAAACTGTGGTACGGGTTCCACTAGTGGTATGCGACCTTAGCAGGGCTGTGAATCTTTGGGCATCACATGATTTCATTCGATTCTTGGAGGTAACCAGCTCAGTGGGCCTTGTGGTTAGAGTGTCCGCCCTGAGACTGGGAGGTTGTGAGTTCAAACCCCGGCCGAGTCATACCAAAGACTAGAAAAACATGGGACCTATTGCCTCCCTGCTTGGCACTCAGCATCAAGGGTTGGAATTGGGGGTTAAATCACCAAATGATTCCTGAGGGTGGCGCACGCTGCTGCTCACTGCTCCCCTCACCTCCCAGGGGATGAACATGGGGATGGGTCAAATGCAGAGGACACATTTCACCACACCCAGTGTGTGTGTGACAATCGTTGGTACTTTAAGTTTAGCATTCTCAATTCAAAATATATAGTTGTTTTTAAAACATTGGATGGCAGTTCTATAATTAACTACATTATTCCATTAAATAGATGAACAGCTTTGATACCTTTTTATGTTAGTTAAAATAAAACTGGTTGTATTTAATAAAATGCTCACCGAACATTTAATAAAGTCAAATACAAATAAGGTAACAAAATCTGTACAGCATATATGAGCATCTGCATCAACAATATGATTTGCCTGAGTATCTGGACAGGACAAATACAAATACAAAAAAAAAAAAAAAATATATATATATATATATATATATAAATAAATAAATTATTTTTTTTATTTTTTTTAATCAATTAGTAATCAGTACAAATACGAATCGTGAATAATCTGAACATTTATTTTTTTTGACGCCACTTTAATTTTCCTACATTCATACAGTGTTCAGACTGTGTGTAATGTTACAGTGGCCAAACAAATTAAATATTTGTGTTGAATTAAAAACCTCTACTTGTTTTTAATGAATACTTAGGCCTACTTCGCTACTGTGTTTTGATGTTTGTTCTTATGGTGGTACTTGGAGAGCCACATGTTTTCTGAGGTGGTACTTGGTGGAAAACACTTTGAGAACCACTGATTTAAAACAGTTATACTACCTGATGGCACGCCATCATCACAGTTTGGTATACATTTGTTTTAAAGTCATGGTTCTGTTCATTTTCATTGACTCCCGCTAACCCAGTGTTTCAAAGGTGGGGCAGATCCACCCCCTCATTATTTTTTTTTGTTTGTTTCTCCGAGTTGAAACTAAAGTGTAATACCTGCACAGGGCACACAAACAGAATGTATTGTTTACTTTACATAAGTTACTGATACTACCCTACCATTTTTAAAATGAGATTCTCATTCAACGCTACAGTATCATGGTAACAGTCACAAAACACTGATAGCGCACCATTAGAGAATTGCAAACCAAACTTTGTTGCTTGTTTGATGCCAGCAGTCAATGCTGCACTTTGGATGCCAAGGGATACATACAGGTTTGGATGAGTGCACCAAGCTGTGCAGAGGCAGCTGATTCCTCATCGATTTGTTTCATTTTTCTAGGTTAGCTGGAATCAATTCATGTTGACATCAATACAAGCTGAGGAACTCCGGGTCCAAGTGAATCAAACAGAATAGTTTGTTTTTTTCTCTTTGCAAAGATTGTTAAAAAAAAATAAAAATTCAGATACTTTGTGTGAACTTAAAATGGTTAAAATGTATAGCTTGCTTTGATCCGTTTATTAAAAACTGACTGTCCTTTTACAGGCTTTAAAGTTATGCGTTAACATGCTTTCATATGCTATTAATCACCCCCCAAAAATGCATTAATCATGTAAAAACACATTAATCACGCAATTTATTGTGTTCCTTTACCTTAACTGTGGATGATTATCTGAAAGGTGGGGAGGGATGTTTTACGTGCAAAGATGAGTTGGCTAATTTACCCTCAAAATAAACGCCGACGGGGACTTTAGATACAATTGTTAGAAAGTTTTGAGTAAAAATTACTCACATTCAAGTAAAACATGCAACAAAATGTTTGCATATGACATTTTGAAAATAAAATAGCCTTCACGTCAAGTTATTGGGGTGTTTTTTTTGCAATTAATCGCGATAATCAAAATTCCACATCTAATAAAAAATTATTGTTCGACACATTTATATTTTCCTGTATGGGGTTTGATGTGGGAAAATCCCAAAAAATACTACTGACCTCAATTTTAAAAAAAAGAATGGTGTCAGAGCTTAAATTCACTGGTGTTTGTGCAGAGAAATGGCTTGTCTCCACCTGCATGTATGACCCTCCACATCCCAAGAGAACCAGCATCGTTTGCAACGGACGTTTATGTTTTGCGCAACAGGGCGGTGCCAAAGACGAATGTCCACTGCAGAGGACGCTGGTCCACAGAAGGATATTTGTGTCAGAGTAATTCTATTTTTTTGTTCAAAGTCCCATAATGCACTGCAACAACAAGTGTATTGTCATATCGTCCCTCGCTTCTATTAGCAGTACAGTACAATGCAATAGTGTATTTGTGCCAAAAATATACGCTGCACACACGTACCCCACACCCCATCCAACACCCTTGACGCAAATCCCTTAGGGGGGATGGACGGCTGGGCTGCACCTGAAGAGCTGCAACCTCCCACCGTAGCCCCCACTATCTCCCCTTTGTTGCAAGTCTTGAGATGTATGTTGTAATATGTATATGTTGTTTGCTATGGAGTTTTTTTCCCAGTCTAGATTGTATTTTTTTACTCATCCTCCACCCGCATTTACCTTTTTCCCATCTTTTACGGGGCGCCTTGTGGCAACCCATCAGCGTTTCTGTTCTGTTACCCTGCACATGGTTTGTTTGTCTAATCTTGATTGGGTTTGTGCTGAAAACAAAGTTTTGTTGTACTTGCACAATGACAAATACCTATCCACCTACCTACCTAGTCTCTATGTACTCAAGTATGGTGGCTTTTCAGGGTCAAAAAAGTATATCTTGTAACAGTTGTACCTGTAGTTAGTTAACCATAATGCATGCTTCCGGCCTGTCAATCATTCTGAGTATTTCAACCAATCAGATTGCAGGGAATTCACAGTCCCCTCCTATTATAGCAACGCTGCCATGTTGTCCCAGGCCTGAGCATTCAGACAGACACTGGAAATCAGTAGAAATGTCGTTTATTTTAGAAAAGTGGTTCTTAGGTGTGCATGAGGCACTGGTAATGCGGACATCCGCAGGGATTGGAAAGAGCAAAACTCATTCCATTTCCAAAATCGAAGACAAACTACAAGAAATGTCTTGTTGGATCGGAGCTGAATATGATAACACGTTTGTTCAAAGGTTACAGTTGGGAAGGGATTCATATGGCTCCATTCCTGGGTGGATCTCGCGTGAGAGATTGAATCATTTTGCAAAGCAGTCTGCTGAAAATGATGGAAAGCGCCAATCTACATAGGAACCGATGCTGTGGTCACAATTGGAATTGTCACAAAACACATTTTAAGATATTCAACACTCTACTGCCGTCTGACAGCTAAAGAGAGTAGTGCACCCCCCAATTTGTCACGTTTCATGTGTCAGGTAAACCGCGATGAATGGGGCCATGTAGATGCCCTTCTTTTTGTAGTTTAGGAAACCCGGTAGTTACAGCATTACGTCCATAAATACAAATAATTACGCAATTGACTTTTCTGTAGAGGTTTTGATCGTCCACGACAGGCAGGCCAGCAAAATAAACTGTTTTGTTATACTTTCATTAATGGAAAACTTAACACTTTTTACATAACTTTTCTCATTTAATGAGGCTTATCTACCAGTGTGATTATGGTTCGTAACAATGATGGCATAAGGAATCTTCATTTTTTTCCCCTGGAAATGTGAATGCACAGTCTCTTTGGTAGCAACTTTTTGTGCATTGACCGCCACTACTTTGTTATTTTCCACATTCCGAAACACAGATTTCACGAATCTAGCTCTGGGTTAAGAAGTTTGGCCCTCTTTTAGGTGATCGCTATGACCATACTTGCCAACCCTCCCGGATTTTCCGGGAGACTCCCGAAATTCAGCGCCTCTCCCGAAAACCTCCCGGGACACATTTTCTCCCGGAAATCTCCCGAAATTCAGGCGGACCTGGAGGCCACGCCCCCTCCAGCTCCATGCGGACCCTCCAGGTCCGCATGGAGCAATGTTGTTGTAATATATTGAGTTGGAGGCAATAAACAGGAGAGGTGATGAAGTACGTCTCTTTACTGTAGACTTCAGAACAGACTCAACACACTTGACGTCAGGTGCGCAACACCACGTAAATCGTTGGCCAACCATAAAGTAACCCCAGTACGCTATAGCCAACATTCACCAGGAGATGGCAACAGACAAACATAGATCACTCTATTACATTTATTATATAAACAGTATTTGTACACCTTTAACACAGATTTTTATACTGTCTTCAGAGATTCCGTTTTTTTGGTGGTACCTTTCTGGATATCTGCGGATCACTGGTGGGGATTTTGTTGTGGGTGATCTGGGTTCTGATGATGGCAACTCAGCAGCCCTTGAATCTGGTTCAATGATGAGACTAGTTTGTGTCTGACTCACTGATGGTCCTGATGATGGAACTGAAACAGCACTGTCCAGTTGTACTGATGGCACATTTTCTGCAACTGGTAGAGACAAGATAACTGGCAGTCTCTCCATGTTTTCTCGCCATGGTAACATGTGATCCACATGCACTGTGTGCTGTCTCTGTCCCTCTTGATATATATATATATATATATATATATATATATATATATATATATATATATATAAGAAAATACTTGACTTTCAGTGAATTCTAGCTATATATATATATATATATATATATATATATATATATATATATATATATATATATATATATGAAATACTTGACTTGGTGAATTCTAGCTGCAAATATACTCCTCCCCTCTTAGCCACGCCCCCAACCACGCCACACTCCACCCCAAACACGCCCCCCACCTCCCGAAATCGGAGGTCTCAAGGTTGGCAAGTATGGCTATGACAGACTTTCAGCATCGGTATGGCACCATACTAAATGTGTCTGAAATTTGAGCATTTGATTGTTGATCGTCCCCTATCTCTGGCAAAAATGTGTGTTTTTTGGCAACAGTAACGAAGGAGGTACAGCATAGCGGGCACAGTCAAAAAAGTCCTTAGAGATAGCAGTTCAACTGTCAAACCATAGCGACTAAGCAATGTTGACTACCCTAAAGTTTAGGGCCAGTTTTAAGCTTACACAGATGTTGTGTTATATTGCTGTAGTATCTAGTGTTGTATGCCTGTATGTGTGTCTGCAATGTGATATGCTACTTCCTGCCACAGAGGTGAGAGTCGGTGGAGTTTCTGTGCCACCATGACAAAACATGACAGATGTGTTTGGGCAGGGGAGTAGCAGACCTGCCATGTTGCATTAGGCGTACATAGTTATGAGGATGGTGTTGGACATAGTGCTGGTGAGGAGATGGAATTGAACACCTCCTGTGCTGGGGTTTAGATATTTTCCACCAGTCAACAAAAGATTATCAAAGACAAACTAATTACTCTCCTATCATTCATCGAGCTATTTTTCGCTAAAATCCTTATAAATCACTCATTCATCCAAGAGAGGTTTAAGGGAGCTGACAAATACGACAGGTATGCCAAATGTCCATTTCTTATCTGCCGACTGGAACCAATCAGTGAAAAAACAGGCAGCCAATTGTCGATCACAATCTCCTAAACTGATGACAGAACCCTCTTAGAGGGGAAAAAAAAAACAGGCAGCGTTTGATCAATTATGGAATGTAATAATGGAAGTTGTGAAGGACCCTTTGTTCTCACAGATACTCACCGCTAAAATTAGTCCTCAGGCAACCCGCAAGTACCATAAAAGAGCTGACGAGGACTGTCTAATGAATCACCTTTTGTCCCCGCTATCAGCTCACCTGTGGTCAGTTTTTTACAGAATGGCAATCACCCCTGATAGCGATTATAATGGAGGATAGTGTCAAAAATAATGCGAGCAACCTTGGAAAGGGGATGTTTGATTGTCATAATCAGCATGTAAATCTATAGTTATAAAATGGTTCATTGTTGTGGTTGTGGCAAACAGAACTGTATTGACTAGAACCTTTTTTTCCTCTCGAAAAATAGTCTGAAAAAGAGGAGTCATTTCACATTTTGGGACATGCAAAACATGTGTTGTCATATGTCTTCTCCTCCAATGTGAGTCGAAGCGTTTCTTCCTGTATTTCACACACACACACACACACACACACACACACACACACACACACACACACACACACACACGCACACACACACACACACACACACACACACACACACACACACACTAGTAGGGATGTACAGTACAGGCCAAATATTTGGACACACCACCTCATTCAATGCATTTTTTTTTTCATGACTATTTCCCTTGTAGATTGTCACTGAAGGCATTAAAACTATGAATGAACGTACTTAACAAAAAACAGATGAAATAACTGAAAACATGTTTTATATTGTAGTTTCTTCAAAATAGCCACCCTTTGAACTGATGACTTTTTCGCACACTCTTGGCATTCTCTCGATGAATTTCAAGAGGTAGTCCCCTGAAATGGTTTTCACTTCACAGGTGTGCTTGAAGCTCATCGAAAGGAACCTACTCAGGATACATCCCTCCACACCAATGACATTGATGACATTTTCTTTTTCAAAAATCCATCCATCCATTTTCTACTGCTTGTCCCTTGTCTCAGCTACATAAGTGTCTTAAATGCAGGTTAATACACACATTGTAATACAAATTTTCTGTGACAAAACTGTATCAATTTACGCAATTTTCTTGATGATGGTGTACCGTAGAGACTCCTCCCACCCCCACCAAGGACTGTATTCACTGCTGGACTCTGGAAATAGGTTCCGCAGGCTCCGTAGCAGAACCTCCAGGTTCTGTAACAGCTTCTTCCCTTAGGCCATAAGACTCTTGAACGCATCATAATAATCCCCTCAATTACCCCCATAAACGGATTAATTCGCTGGAATATAAAGACAATATAACATACATCCATATATTTATGCAATATATTTATCTGTACAGTAATCTATTTATATCTGCACCTTATTGTTCTTTTATCCTGCACTACAACGAGCTAATGCAACGAAAGTGTGTTATTTGTACTGTAAAGTTCAAATTTGAATGACAGTAAAGGAAGTCTAAGTCTAAGTAATAGGCTAATTATAAAGCATCTGTATACACCACCAACAAATAGCGATTATGGCCTCATATTTGTTTTATTTTGCTTAGTTCCAAATTGTTCAAATGCATTGTTCTGCAATATTGAGTTTGGAGAATACACATTTAAACAACCACACACTATAACCTCACACTCCTAATTGCTGATGGTGGTAATTTGTCGTTTCACTAAACTACACAAACAATGTGGGCTATTTATCATGCCACTGACAGAGAAGAAGAACAAGAAAAAAACAACAACATCCACACTGCATCTAAAATGAGCACATGTTTTCCTACCCTTCAAATCTGACTCTAAAAATCCAGAATAAACATCAAGACAAGGCTTGGACTTCACAGCGGATGTTTTACATGCCACGCTAAGATATTCTCCCTTTTTTTTTTCCGCTGCTCTGAGAGATGAAAAAAAGTGTCTGTGTAAAGCAGAATTGGAGTCTTTCATTAGTACACGCTATGATGTTGTGTACCCAAGATGGACGCTAAATGTTGCGCCTCGGGGAGACGGTGTGTGTGAAGTGCAGTTGCTGTCAACGCAAGCGAGGTTGCAGCAGAGGTCAGCGTTACCTGGGCCCTCTGGGTATAGAACAGCTTTGTTTAATAGTATGCTCATAATACTATGAACAGGAGTCTCTGCTTGACGATCACGAAGTCTCACTCAAACCCACTGTTCAAAGATCTTGATAATGTGCCGTTGAAAGATGCTTCGCGAGATTTGCTTGGCTTGGGGCCACAATGCACACTTCACATGTAAGATTTTGTCTTTTAAATCAAGTAGTGCCCGCACTTCCATCCTGAAAACGTCACGTTTTGTATTGGTGTCCGGGGTTCCGATGTCCGTAGGTGTGAGAATGTTGGCGGAAGTGTTGTGTTGAGAGGAGAGAGGGTGAAGTGAAGTGAATTACATTTATATAGCGCTTTTCTCTCGTGACTCAAAGCGCTTTATATACTGAAACACAATATCTAAGTCACATTTAAACCAGTGAGGGTAGCACTGAGAGCAGGTGGGTAAAGTGTCTTGCCCAAGAACACAACGACAGTGACTAGGATGGCGGAAGTAGGGATCGAACCTGGAACCCTCAAGTTGCTGGCATGGCCGCTCTGCCAACCGAGCTATACCGCCACAGTCTAGGAATGTGTATCGTTCACCTTTAAATTGATATGGTAGAAATTCCCAGCACCTGGAAATTGATAGCAACACTCAACAATACGTGTGTGTACATGTGGTAATAAATATTCATTGTTAAATAATATATTTTTTTATTTTTTATTTAACATGTAACAAAGATAACTATGCTGTCCAGGTTTTATAGCTTTTTTTTTCCACGTCAGTCATTTGCAAGGGTTTATAGTAGATTTTACATGCAGTTGCAATTCTAAGACATTAGTTGGCAGTAGTGTAAAGACTATGCAGCTCTGCAGAGAGTTGTTTTGCTGAGTGACGCTCTGAAAGTAAATAAAGCCACTCGTTTTGTGGTTATACTAAGATATCACAGTAACTATGCATACATTTCAGTAGTCAGGAAGTAGTCTTTGCTGTTAAGTTGAATTAGCCAGTTTTTTTTTTTTGAGTCCTAAAAAGTGTTTATACTGTAAGTTGTGTACTTATTGCACCATAATTCGGTCTATACTTATAAAAGTACCGAATCCTGTACCCATAATTAGTTAAAATGGTACATGCATTCGGTACTTTTATAAGTATAGACCGAATTATGTCGGTACCGATTAAGGAAAAATCATTAGGTACCATATTTCGCTATCTCTGTTGTATAGAATGTCACATTTGGATGACAGGTGTATTTGTAGCAGACTGTCTCGACAATGTTACAATTGTCCCTGCCAACAAAGCAAGTATGCCTGATAACAGTCAGGTTGGAAGAGGAAGGGGCCTGGTCCAAACTGTTCCCACAAGGTTGGGAGCATGGAATTGTCCAAAATGTTTTGGTATCCTGGAGCATTCAAAGTTCCTTTCACTGGAACTAAGAGGCCAAGCCCAACTCCTGGAAAACAACCCCACACCATAATTCCTCCTCCACACAATTTCAGGCGGCATCCTATGACAGTTCCACGCTGGAAATCACTGAGCTCCTGAGAGCGGCCCATTCTTTCACAAATGTTTGTAGAAACAGTCTCCATGCCTAACTGCTTGATTTTATACACATGTGGCCGGACCAAGTGATTAGGACACCTGATTCTGATCATTTGGATGGGTGGCCAAATACTTTTGGAAATATAGTGTATTTAGGATAATTAAAAGTTAGACTTTCTGATCACAAGGTATGATATTTGAAAGGGTCACTGGCTTTTTTATTATTATTATTGTTATAACTACTGTATATATTATGATTGCATTATTGCTTAAATTGGTCTAAAAAAAAATGCTGACAATAATCATGTTTATAGGCAAAACATGTTATTTGCCCAAGCCTATAAATAACTGACTTGTTTTGACATTATGTAAAGAAAACATGACATACCTTCATTAAAACACAAGAAAAAGATTCCATGTTTAGATAGATAAACATTTTACCCTTGAAACGTCTGCTTGCCTACCAGCCTCAGTCAAAAATGTTGTCATGGCAAAGCAAAAGTCACACAGCTCCACACTGAACAATAACAATAATGGCATATACTGAGCGCCTGAACAAGCACTATCAAGTCTCTTGTGAATATGACACAGTTTGTCGCCAGCCCACCCACCGCCTCCCCGTCCTGACTCATAGGGCTGTCGCCATGGTTGTTTCGAGTTCCTTGATGACGGCTGCGTCGCTCGAATCCGCGAGCTCGTTCATGCTATATATGTGAAGGCAAGTGAAAATTATTTACATACAAGAGATCCTAATGAGATCGCACATGTTTAACAATAGACTTCATACCTAAAGCGAGGGCTGAGTTGAACACTCTCTGCTAAAGCGATTGTGTGACATTTCCACGACTGTGGGGCAGAGGCTAAATATAATCCAGAGATGTTGAAGTGATTCCACAACAAGATCTGCACCTGAGCCAGAGTTTAGTGCTTTCTGTTTTGGCTTGAAGACCTTCTCACCCACTTTCCAGGGTGGTTTGACAGTGAGGTTGGAGAAACTGGGAGCTGTCACGCCAAATTTCTTCCCCCCCCCATTTACTTCCGGGGTCATTTCCTCTTACTTACGTCATTTCCTCTTACGTCATTGACAGCGATCGATAACACTTCGGCTTTGACTGCCCGTCGCTGGAAGGATACTTGTGATTTAAAGTACAGACATTTAACAGTATTATATATTAATTAACATTAGTGAAATGGTTTCAACAATAATGTTGATTTAAAGTACAGACATTTAACAGTATTATATATTAATTGATATTTTTTTGCACGTTACCACGAAGACAGAAGGTCCCAGCAGCGGCCCTAACACTCCGCCTGGAATTTTTCGAAGCCTGCTGGTGTTTGACATAAGTCCCCTGGGAAAGATAAAGACAAATGTCATTCAGTGACACCACCATTTTCAGGAGATTTGGATTCTATTGATCGCTGTCAATGATGTAAGAGGAAATGACGTACGTAAAAGGAAATGACGTAAGAGAAAATGACCCCGGAAGTAAATGGGGGGGGGGGGTTTGTAGGGGGAAAAAATTTGGCGTGACAGAGCATTAATACCAGATGTTTCTGTTGTCTGGGGAACAAACCAAAAAAATCAAGAAATGCCATGCAAATTCTAAATCTGCTATGTTTCAAATCTCCACTATGAGTATAGCTTTACAGGCCGGATATTCATTTGTTAAATTATTTTGGGGGCCACATTTTCATCTCCGGGTTGTGGAGGAGATCTTGCCCCAAGTGGAGGAGTTCAAGTACCTCGGAGTCTTGTTCACGAGTGAGGGAAGAGTGGATCGTGAGATCGACAGGCGGATCGGTACGGCGTCTTCAGTAATGCGGACGCTGTATCGATCCGTTGTGGTGAAGAAGGAGCTGAGCCGGAAGGCAAGGCTCTCAATTTACCGGTCGATCTACGTTCCCATCCTCACCTATGGTCATGAGCTTTGGGTTATGACCGAAAGGACAATATCACGGGTACAAGCGGCCGAAATGAGTTTCCTCCGCCGGGTGGCGGGGCTCTCCCTTAGAGATAGGGTGAGAAGCTCTGCCATCCGGGAGGAGCTCAAAGTAAAGCCGCTGCTCCTCCACATCGAGAGGAGCCAGATGAGGTGGTTCGGGCATCTGGTTAGGATGCCACCCGAACGCCTCCCTAGGAAGGTGTTTAGGTCACGTCCGACCGGTAGGAGGCCGCGGGGAAGACCCAGGACACGTTGGGAAGACTATGTCTCTCGGCTGGCCTGGGAACGCCTCGGGGTCCCACAGGAAGAGCTGGACGAAGTGGCTGGGGAGAGGGAAGTCTGGGCTTCCCTGCTTAGGCTGCTGCCCCCGCGACCCGACCTCGGATAAGCGGAAGAAGATGGATGGATGGATGGCATTTTCAGAAAGCTAAGGACCAGGCGGCCGGACTTCTCCGTTTACTTTTAGTTTTATTTTGTATATTCTGGAAAATCAGCTTCCTCTATAGTAGACATTTGATTTTGGTCTATTTATTTCATCAGTGTACAGGAGCCAATCAAACATCATCTCCAATCAAACATCATCTCTAAGACATCACTCTTTTTTTAAGAATCTGCAGTTTTTTTTTAACTGGACTTGCAGGCCACCAGTTGATTAGCCCAAATGATGAAGAAGAAAGGACCTAAAATCGAACCTTGAGGAACACCACTCGTTTATAACTGAATAAGTTGAACCACTGTCTGCATCTGTTGAGTGGTGGTCGCAAGGTGATGCGCAGATTGTTTTCCCAAGGATGCAGCAGGAACTCCGGAGACAAAGGTGCAGGTAGGGAATGATTTATTCCTACAAATCATTCAAAAACATACAAAAACTAACAAAACAAGCGTGCCTATAGTAAGGGAAGCTAACAGAATAGCTCACAAGGAAAACAAAGCATATGCACAAGAAAAACGCAAAAGACTAAGCTTAGTTCAGGAATCCAGAGTAACACACGTAACCGTTGCATGCGAGCAAACAAAAGCACCGGACTGAGTGAGGCGAAAAGGCAGGAATAAATAGCTCTCTGATTAGTGCCCGAGAACAGATGAGCGTCCCGAACACTAATTAGAGGCAGGGGAAAACAATCAGCACCCACGACAACCAAGAAACACAAAACAGGGGTGCTGAAACAGAACTTAAACCACCAGTGAATCAAAACCTAAATAAACGTAAACAAACTATGATCCGGGCAACGGATCATAACAGCATCTGAAGAAAAACAATCTACAGCAACACCTTAGTTACATTTTTTTTTATTGTAATGGGCTTTTTGTAACTGCCAAAAAATAGGACTTAAAGTAGTGCCTTGAGGAACGCCTCAGTTGTGTAAATAACAATTTTGGACCCCAGTGTTCTGTGTTGGCTTGCAGGGTTAAAATGTCAATGCAATAATCTGCCAACGTGTTTACATTGGTTCAAGTTCCTCTATACAACAGAAGCACTCTGGTGCTTTAGGAATTTGATGTAAAAATGTTTGTCTCCCAAGTTTTGATATGAACTCGGGGGGCCGGTAAGGTGTCACTCCCTGAATAGCCCTGTTGTATGGCCTCTTTGTAAGAAGTACACATTAGCGCTTCTTGGAGCTACATCCTCAGTGTGAACAAATTAAGATTAGCATAACAGCTACAGAAACACACAACAGCGTGCGCCCATTAGGGCTTACAACAACATACTTGCCAACCCTCCCGGATTTTCCGGGAGACTCCCGAAATTCAGCGCCTCTCCCGAAAACATGCCGGGACAAATTTTCTCCCGAAAATCTCCCGAAATTCAGGCGGACCGCTAACCCACAATATAAACAGCATACCTTCCCAATCACGTTATAACTGTAGAATGATGGAGGGCGAGTTCTTGGTTTCTTATGTGGGTTTATTGTTAGGCAGTTTCATTAACGTCCTCCCAGCGCGGCAACAACACACAACAACAGCAGTCACGTTTTTGTATATCGTAAAGCAGTTCGTCTGCCGTAAACAGCAATGTTGTGACACTCTTAAAAAGGACAATACTGCCATCTAGTGCATTTGATGAAAGCACTTGTGTGCGTGCCACACATCAATGCATCATCAGAGAGGGTGTTCAGCATGGTTCGAAAAATAGTGACAGAGAATAGAACAAGGATGGACAATTCAACCCTTAACTCAACAATGAGTAGATGAGTGTTATGCGTGTGTATATGTGTAAATAAATGAACACTGAAATTCAAGTATTTATTTTTCATATATATATATATATATATATATATATATATATATATATATATATATATATATATATATATATATATATATATATACATATACATACATAGTATATACAAACCCCGTTTCCATATGAGTTGGGAAATTGTGTTATATATATATATATATATATATATATATATATATATATATATATATATATATATATATACATATATATATATATATATATGTGAAATACTTGACTTCTAGCTGTAAATATACTCCTCTCCTTTTAGCCACACCCCCAACCACGCCCCCGTCCCACCCTGACCACGCCCACCCGCACCCCTCCCCCCACCTCCCGAAATCGGAGGTCTCAAGGTTGGCAAGTATGTACAACAAGCACTTATAAACGGCCTAAATCCCAGCATATTTTGGACAACACACCATTGTGGGATCTCAGACATTGATACAAAAAAATACTCTACACTATGGAATGACCGCCAGTTGAATATCCCTGCTTCTCACTGCTTGTCTCGTTTCAATCTTTGCCAAATATGCGGCATATACAAATTACAGGATTCTAAACCAGCAGGCACAAGACATTAAAACAACGTTGAATTATGTCCTGACGTTGAGTAACTCAGAAAACAACATGCTTTTCGACGACGTTTATTCAAAGTCAGGTTATGACATTGATTTGACCTTTGGAATTTGGTCACTTCCAAACCGACAACATGGATCAAACGTTAGACTAGGGTTGTACGGTATACCGGTATTAGTATAGTACCGCAATACTAATTATTCCTATTCGGTACTATACCGCCTCTGAAAAGTACCGGTCCACCACCCCCCTGTCGTCGTTACGTCATGACATTGCTGGTTTACGAGCAGACGAGCATGTTTGGCAGCGTACAATCACGGTGTACTTACAGGCAGAACAGTGTGTAGACAGAAAAGGGAGAACGGATGCATTTTGGCTTAAAAACTAGGGATAAAGGTGAAGTTATAACAGTAAAACGCTCTCAGGAAGAGGTGCTTTAAGACATGGCTAGCTAGCTAGCGGCTAACATCCACCCGCCGTCGGCAGTGTTTTAGCTACTTCTAAATCACTAATCCTCGCAAATAAAGTACGTTTCTTACAAGTATCATCCCTGCATGACGAGGAATAGCTAACATGCTTCACTTCACACCGTAGCTCACCGGCGTCACAATGTAAACAAAAACCATTGGTGGATCTACACCTAACATCCACTGTAATGATACCAAGTACAGGAGCGTATTATGATTACATCAATAGCTTTTAGCATCACAAAATCTTCTTTAGTTTTTAAAAAATGTATATTATGTTTATAAAGTCAGGAAATATGTCCCTGGACACATGAGGACTTTGAATATGACCAATGTATGATCCTGTAAGTACTTGGTATCGGATCGATACCTACATTTGTGGTATCATCCAAAACTAATGTAAAGCATCCACACAACAGAAGAATAAGTCATTATTACATTTTAAGAGAAGTGTAGATAGAACATGTTCAAAGAGAAAGTTAACAGATATCAACAGTAAATGAACAAGTAGATTAATAATTCATTTTCTACCACTTGTCCTTGATAATGTTGATGAAATAATAGAATGACAAATGACAATATAATACTGCATACGTTAGCAGACTAATTAGGAGACTTTGTATAAACTTGCAATAAGAAACATATGAGGTAAGAGTTTTTGTTAAAATAAAGACAGTAATGCAATTTTTTGGGGTCCCCTTTATTTAGAAAAGTACCGAAAAGTATCTAAATACATTTTGGTACCGGTGCCAAAATATTGGTATCGGGACAACACTACGTTAGACATTAACGTTGTCTCAGTTTACAAATACAACTATTTTTCAACGCTGTTTTAAAGGACATGTATGTATAATTAATGTTGTATCAATGTCTTGTGCCTGCTGGAAAAAAAAAGGCTTTTTTATTGATTGTTACGGGGAGCTGAGTTTATATGAGGCCAGATAGTTGCAGATAAATCCCGAGAGAGCATGATTGCACAGAAAAATATGTTTCTCACCATTCTGCATGGCCAAAAACAATATGCATGTATCTGTTTGTTAGTCCCCCAAGAACAACCATTGATTGACTCCATTGGTGTGCGTAGGCAATCAAGCAGAGCAGATTTGATTAGAAGTTTCAGGGAAGCTATTCTGACTTTGACTTTAGTTTTTCCAAATGAATGTAAAACACATACGCGGAGAGTTCCACACATTGTCCGTCATCTGACCAGATTCCGTGCCAGGCGCAGCAAGGGCTGATGGAAAAGTGAAAATGCGCCTGGAGGTGTGGCTTCACACCCTCGGGCTGTATTGTGCTCTCAAACAACATGGCCTCCAGTCGCAGGATAACTCAAAAGAAGGCCTGTCAATTTTGCAGGTGTTGACGGAGGTCAAACCATCATATCCAGGGACTCCCCAGCGACACAACCACCTTTTTAGCCCTAACTGGACCTCTCAAGCCTGCTGAGACGATGGTTTTCTTGGTAAATATTGGAACTTCTTCCTAAAACTACCCCATACTAACTCCTAGTAAATAAATACAATACGGGTGGTTGTTAAACTCATAATTCATACAAAAAATTCCAATAATCAGTAATCGCTGAAACATGAAGAGGTGGGCTTTAATTAGCTCTGCTTCTTCCTACTCATGTTGAATTGTGCAAGTATAAACATGAGATGAACAGTAGAGTAAGTACCTCAGTTTCTGTAATCTGTTCCAAAAGATCAGTCAAAAACCTAAGCATTTTTTCCCGTAAGAAGTATTCCAATTTTCCCCTTCTAGACACCCAGATATTTGAACAAAAAACATGGTTTTTCAGGAATTATTATAGTTTCACATGCAGGAAACGATGTGAAATACATATAATTGAAACATTAAAAGGACATTAAATCTTTATTAAAGACTGTTAAAGACATGATGGACTTTACAAACCCCGTTTCCATATGGGTTGAGAAATTGTGTTAGATGTAAATATAAACGGAATACAATGATTTGCAAATCCTTTTCAACCCATATTCAATTGAATGCACTACAAAGACAAGATATTTGATGTTCAAACTCATAAACTTTATTTTTTTTTTGCAAATAATGATTAACTCAGAATTTCATGGCTGCAACACGTGCCAAAGTAGTTGGGAAAGGGCATGTTCACCACTGTGATACATGGCCTTTCCTTTTAACAACACTCAGTAAATGTTTGGGAACTGAGGAGACACATTTTTTAAGCTTCTCAGGTGGAATTCTTTCCCATTCTTGCTTGATGTACAACAGTCCGGGGGTCTCCGTTGTGGTATTTTAGCCTTCATAATGCACCACACATTTTCAATGGGAGACAGGTCTGGACTACAGGCAGGCCAGTCTAGTACCCGCACTCTTTTACTATGAAGCCACGTTGATGTAACACGTGGCTTGGCATTGTCTTGCTGCAATAAGCAGGGGCGTCCATGGCAACTTTGCTTGGATGGCAACATATGTTGCTCCAAAACCTGTATGTACCTTTCAGCATTAATGGCGTCTTCACAGATGTGTAAGTTACCCATGTCTTGGGCACTAATACACCCCCATACCATCACACATGCTGGCTTTTCAACTTTGTGCCTATAACAATCCGGATGGTTATTTTCCTCTTTGGTCCGGAGGACACGACGTCCACAGTTTCCAAAAACAATTTGAAATGTGGACTCGTCAGACCACAAAACACTTTTCCACTTTGTATCAGTCCATCTTAGATGAGCTCAGGCCCAGCGAAGTCGACAGTGTTTCTGGGTGTTGTTGATAAACGGTTTTCGCCTTGCATAGGAATGTTTTAACTTGCACTTACAGATGTAGCGACCAACTGTAGTTACTGACAGTGGGTTTCTGAAGTGTTCCTGATCCCATGTGGTGATATCCTTTACACACTGATGTCGCTTGTTGATGCAGTACAGCCTGAGGGATCGAAGGTCACACCTTTCCCAACGTCTTTGTCACTTGTTGCTGGCATCAAATTCTAAAGTTAATGATCATTTGCAAAAAAAAAAAATGTTTATCAGTTTGAACATCAAATATGTTGTCTTTGTAGCATATTCAACTGAATATGGGTTGAAAATGATTTGAAAATCATTGTATTCTGTTTACATTTACATCTAACACAATTTCCCAACTCATATGGAAACGGGGTTTGTACTATTAGTATGTCCTGGAATTCACCAGTAACTTTAGTTGAGACTAGTGGTTCCAATGTTTTGCTCTCTAAAATTAAAAAAAAGCTTTGTTTGGGCACTTGGTTTGCAAAACGGAGGAGTAGTTTGCTACGTTTGGCCGCATTTCATGGTTAAAGTGTCCGCCATGAGATCGGTAGGTCGTGAGTTCAAACCCCGGCAGAGTCATACCAAAGACTATAAAAATGGGACCCATTACCTCCCTCCTTGGCACTCAGCATCAAGGGTTGGTATTGGGGGTTAAATCACCAAAATGACTCCCGGGCGCGGCCACAGCTGCTGCTCACTGCTCCCCTCACCTCCCAGGGGGTGAGGGTGATGGGTCAAATGCAGGGGATAATCTCACCACACCTAATGTGTGTGTGTGTGTGAGACAATCATTGGTACTTTAATTTTAACTTTATTTTCACGAAAACCTATGGCGGAAATCTTAATAGGAAACTGAATCCTATCACAAAGTAGGTTAGCGAAAACCGAGGTAACCAAATAAAGCATTACCATCCCCACTTTTGTCATGATCTCACATCACAATTCTCTCTAATTCCTGTCCAGCACACTTATTTTTGTTTCCTTTTCTCTTACTTTTTCCACCACTTAAGTCTAATAGCTTCGTATGCTCATTTGTGCGTTTTGCTTTGTTTGTTCCTTAACATGCAGAGCTTTACCCGTGCTTCCTCTGCACTTCTCTGCTGCATTGTTTCTTTATTTGTGTTAGTACCGTATTTATCAGACTATAGGCCGCTACATTTTTCCTACGCTTTGTACCCTGCGACCTACACAACGGTGCGGCTAATTTATGGATTTTGTCTTTGCTATTGACCATGTTTTTTTATTCAACATAGATTTGAACACCGGCAGAGACACTGAAAAGGTATGTTATTGGTTGTGCTATGGTGTCATCTTTTGGACGAGTTTGTTCACTGTAGGTGCTGCGGCTTTGAAAATGTACTTCCTGTTTTGCGCCTTAAACCGGAAGTATAAGTCCTGTATCGTCTACTATTCGTCCATGGCGTTTCTGCTTGAAAGGATTATTCATTCATCACACCAAGCTACGTTTTGTAAGTTTTACAAAACAACTAAAACAATGTATACCTACTTAAATTGTCCCATGTATGATGTGTTTTAATGCATAGTTGTACGTGCTATCATTATGTAATCAAGCATTAGCGAGCATTCTAACACGTTTACAAGTGACTGTAATCGGTACTATTAACTTACAATGGCATTTGTGTGAATTGTTACAGTTTCGGAAATTCACCAAATGTCACCGTGGAGTTATCGAGTCGTCTAGCTAATATAAGAGCTAACTACCACAGCTACTGGCTCTATGGCGATGACTTCTGTTTTATTTGACCGGCTGTTTTACTGCCGTGTTACAGGCACCATTTGGAAACAGTTAGTTATTTCAATAAACATGTCACAGCCAGGGCGCATTCCAATGTGCCCTCATCTTTGCGCTCTGCTTACCGCGCCTCGGGTGCGTCACGCCCACAAGGCTGTGGGCGATCAGCAATCAGCGCACCTGGACCTGATGAGCTGTATAAAGGACCGGTGGACCCAAGGATCCTGGCGGGAACTTAGTTTATCAATGGTGTACCGTAAGCCTACTCTAGCTTGATGCTCTCTGTTTTCCCTCTGCGTTTTCTCTCCGTGCCTGACTTGCTTGTTTGTCCTCCCTCAGTGCCCTCCCGAGTTTTGCCCTCGGTGATTCTTCCGTTGATTTCCCCTGTGGACTTTGGACTGCCTTCCTCAATCCTTGAACCTCGCCCGGACACGGACCTTGTCACTCCTCTCCTGCCCTGGACCACCTGCTTGCCCCACGGACTGCCTTGTTCCTTCGCTCTCAACACTCGGTAACACACACTTCAGCTAACTACACCCATAGCCTCACACACACACACACACTCTTGGGTTTTGACACTCTCCATTTCCTTAGTTTAGTTTATTAGTTAGTATCGTTTATTATTATAAATATATTGACAATATATATAATCAATTATTGAACATTACTGCCCCCTGGTGTCTGAGCCGTCATCTCCCATTTAGCAAACATAACAAAACATTTACAAAATATTTCATACCAGTGTATATATGTGGTTTATAATCTGGTGCGGCTAATATACAGTATGTCAAAATGTATTTCTTCTAAAATTTGGTGGGTTCGGCTTAATTACCGGTGCGCTCTATAACTCGGAAAGTAAATGTATTTTACCTACACTTTGTCTGCCATCTCTGCGTCCTGGGGTCCAGACTACGACCAGGCGGTAACAATCATGCTGATACTAGGAGCCAATGAACCTGGTTAGATTGTTGTTAGGCTCTTTGTCCTGAAAACACCGCAGCTAATTTAGCACCAAACCCCCATAAGCCGCCTCTCTCCTCTCCGCCCCGCCGTTTCTTCCGACTAAACTGAGCGAACCGTGCTAATCGGTGGGAAGAGGCGACCAAAGCTACTGCTAATCCATTCTGGAATTACGGCGAAGAACAAATTAAGAAACTTCAACTCATTATCGCAGCTTTAATTCGCTGGCCCCTCCTGGCGTAATCCCTAAAGTCAGCCTCTCCAGTTAATTATACCCACGTCCTGGATGAGAGGCTATTTATTGTGTTTTGCACTGCTGTTTGTGTGTTGGGTGTGCATGTGGATGATGTGTTTTGCTGCTGAGCTGTTTACTCCAAGCGGCGGTTGGGGCTAAAATGGTTATGCAAGAATATGGATAAGGCTTTTCCATTGTATGCCGTAGAGAAAAGTGATTACGCCACTTTAGAGTAGTCTGTGTACAGCTTGTATAGCAGTGTAAACTTGCCATCCTCTGCAAAATAGGTTAGCTTCATCATCTTGAAGGTTTGTTGGGTTCAGAATGTTGGAATTCATGTTTCTATTAATGAACCACAGCTCCCCATGCCGGCAGCACTCATGCAGCCTCAAACACTACCACCACCTTGCTTGACTGGAGGCAGGACACAGTTACATTGCTACTAACTTGTGTTATTTCGACATGAATGGCTATGTGGGACTCGATTTTGAGTACGCTAAAAGTACACTAAATTGCCAAAATTATCTGGCCACCTGTCCTTGACTAACATATGAATTAATTTGAAGTGCCATCCCATTCCTATTCTGGAGCATTCAAAGTTCCTTTCACTGGAACTAAGGGTGCAAGCCCGTCTCCTGAAAAACAACCCCACACCATAATTCCTCCTCCACCAAATTTCACACTCGGCACAATGCAGTCCGAAACGTATTGTTCTCCAGGCAACTTCCAAAACCCAGACTCGTCCATCAGATTGCCAGATGGAAAAGTGTGATTCATCACTCCAGAGAACGTGTCGCCACTGGACTCTAGAGCAGTGCAGACGCGCTTTACGCCACTGCATCTGACACTTTGAATTGGAGTTGGTGATGTATGGCTTAGATGCAGCTACACAACCATGAAAACCCATTCCATGAATCTTTCTACGTACTGTACGTGGGCTAATTGGAAGGTCACATGAAGTTTGGAGCTCTGTAGCAACTGACTGTGCAGAAAGTCTTTGCACTATGCGCTTCAGCATCCGCTGACCCCTCTCTGTTATTTTACATGGCCTACCGCTTGGTGGCTGAGTTGCTGTTGTTCCCAAACTCTTCCATTTTCCTGTAATAAAGCAGACAGTTGACTTTGGAATATTTAGGAGCGAGGAAATTTCACGACTGGATTTGTTGCACAGGTGGCATCCTATGACAGTTCCACGCTGGAAATCACTGAGCTCCTGAGAGCGAACCATTCTTTCACAAATATTTGTAGAAAGAGTTTCCACGTCTAGGTGCTTGATTTTATACACCTGTGGCATGGCCAAGTGATTAAGACACCTGATTCTGATCATTTGGATGGGTGGCCAGATACTTTTGGCAATATAGTGTATTTATGCGTTTACTTTCTGTTGTACTACCTTAGGAACCCTTACCACATGCTGTGGTATGTAATATAATTCTTAGGTTTATTTTCCTGATGCGGGCTATTTTGAGCGAGTGGCAATTTTCCGCCGTCTGTGATGAAGACAAAGATGAAGACAAAGTCGGAGGAATCAGACAGTTTAAAAAAAAAGTCACCTTTGCCGTGATGCACACTAAATGATTTACGGGGCTTTGGCAATTCCTCTCAGCTCGGAGAATTGATATAGACAAACTTATGATGCTGTCCCTTTTTTCATGAGGGAAGCAGAGAAGCATAAAATGAGATTTGGCACTTGTGTGAAAGTGCTTTCAGGTTCAGGAAGGAACACCTGAAATGTGTGCAACAACGCGTGCTTGTCTTCCAGTGCATTCAAATAAATGAAGTCCCTGATAGCTGCATTTCATCCCACACTTCCATTATAAGTACCTCTGGATGACTCTTTGCCAGCAATTGGACAAAGACACTTTATGGACCCTTGTTGCTTGTCAAGACTCAAGTGCTGCCAATCACACAATGTTTTCTATCAAAAGCTGAGAAAAATCCCCAGTTTTTTTCATTTTGAATTCCTAATAATAGGGGTGTAACAATATACAGTAGGGAAGGGATTCATATAGCCTCATTCCTGGGTGGATCTCGCGTGAGAGAAAGAGGGGAGCTTAATAATTTTGCAGCGCAGTCTGCTGAAAATGATGGAAAGTGCCACTCTGACTCTGTGGTGAAAGCTGGAATTGCCACAAAACACATAAAGATTTTCCACAACCTATTGCCGTCTGGCGGCTAAAGTGGATAGTGCACCCTCTGGATTCGTCGAGTTTCATGTGCCAGGTAAACTATAATGAATGGGGACATATGAATCCCCTTCCTACTGTATGTACAGGACATTGTGTAGAGCAGGGGTGTCCAAACGTTTTGACTTTGGGGCCGCATTGGGTTTTATTCATATATATATATATATATATATATATATATATATATATATATATATATATATATATTATGTGACATCACCCTAAAGTGTTGTTATCAATCAGAAATTTGAAGCAGTTAAAATGCACTAAACATGGAGAAGTGTAGAGAGAGTGTTTGGCATTGTTCCTATCATGCATTGTAGTAGATCTAAATGGGTGTATTTTTGAAAATTGGACGGTGCGAGGTTGTGTTTATGAGGTCCACAAAGTTCATTGAGCAGGTTGTGTAATGTGTGACAAAGTGTGTTGACTTTTTATGTTGGCTGCCGTGTTTTTGCGCCGTGAATGGTATAGGTTGTTTGGATTGGACTCTCACTATTATGTTGGATCCATGGGGGGGGGGGGGGGGGGGGGGTACCCACATATGCGGTCCTCTCCAAGGTTTCTCATAGTCATTCACATCGACGTCCCCCTTATGTGGGCTCCGTACCGAGGATGTCGTTGTGGCTTGTGCAGCCCTTTGAGACACTTGTGATTTAGGGCTATATAAATAAACATTGATTGATTGATTGATTGGATTGATTGCTTTGCTTACGTTATTCACTGATAGCAGCAAAGTTGTAGCAATCAGACTGGTAGATAGTTAAAAATAAACTGGAGTCACCCCGCGGCCCTGACTCTTAAATAAACTTGCGACTGCTCGCGGGCCAAACTGGGGACGCAAACAGGAAGTAGAATTTCAACTCAAATTCAAATTGAAGGAAGTAGAATTAAAATCCCAACAGATATTTTTTAAGTATTCCGGAATACATACATCAATCAATCAAAGTTTACTTATATGGCTCTTAATCACCAATGTCTCAAAGGGCTGCACAAGCCACAAAGTCATTTTCGGCTCAGATCCCACATCAGGGCAAGAATAAACAACCCAATGGGGACAACAAAAAACTTTGGAAGGGACTGCAGATGTAAGGATCCCCCACTGGGTGCAATGGATGCCGAGTGGATACAGTTATTAACGTGAGATTCCAGTCCAAATATTACGACAATGATACATTAACGTTCAGTTTCTCATATTCAGAATGTTTTTAGGTATTGTGGATGGATTTTTATATCTCATGTGCACAATACATTTTAATTACAGCAGGTGTTTTTCACTAAATATTACTAATAAAAGCATTTTTTATAAAACAAATTATTTCCTTTGATATTTTATAACTTTTGATGAGAAATAGAGGAAAATGCATCATTTCCAAGAATGCTTTACTTTATTCAATTGTAGTGTTTGTGATTGTTTTTAAATGATTCGTCTTACTCAGCCACAAGGGATTTCTCTGAATTGCACTGACTTGTAATTCCAATTCAACATCATGTAAGGTGGATTCAATTCAAGTCTTCAAATGAATAATGTTTCCAAATTTGGAATTTTGCACAAGCTTGATATAGTCACACAGAGTTTGGCTCGCGATAGTGCCAAGGAGCGACCCGAGCTTGAAAACGCTCTACAATTGTCAAAGTCCAGTCAAAGTTTAGGAACATTTGTCCTTTCTGGTGAAATTCATGCAAGCAGTCAGCAGTTTTTTTTTTTTTTTTAAAGAACCGTGACCTTAAAACCGAGGTACGTGCTACCAACCACTAATTGCCAGTATCTGATGTGTCCACCATCATTGAAGAGGATTTCAATGGTTCTTACTGCCTATGTGGATAGAGTCACATTGAACCACTTTGTCATTAAATGGGTGATAAAACGACCAGAAGAGAGGCTTTTGTCATTTCAAATATGGGTAAGTGGCGGTAGAGTATCAAGCAGAATGAATAGTCGCATGAAAGGATATAGGGACAGGCGGATTGCGTTTAGAACCTCTTTATGGCTTCACTTAAGGGGCCTGATATTGAAGCCCTTATAATGCCTGTTTCACCTTTTGTTTTAGCGGCATTTGTGGCCATTTGCAAGCTCCACCTAAGTAATTAACCCAACACATTGTGGACTGACAGGACAAAATCTCGTGTCTGTCCCGCCCTCGCCCGCGCCACGCTGCGAGAACATTGATTTGTGGGCCACAGGAGGTTAGCGCGGGGGCCACTCGCCATAGATCTCCCATCAGGCTAATGAGGCTTGGCGTGACAGATTTGGTGATTAGGTGAACAGAGCACACTGCTTGTGGCGTGTTCTGTCACTGAGCAATACGTATGAGTGTCCCCCAGCAGAGCGCCACTGTCTTCCTGCCCTCCTTGTTAAAAATTAAAAAAAATAAAAACAGCAGTTTTTGACAGGCCGCCCACTTTTTTTGAAAGTACAGATTATGAAAAAAACCTAACAAAGTTGACTTTATGATAGGGACATAATGAACACCTCTATTGCTGACAACATTGGCACTTATTTCATAGTTTTGGACCTAAAACATGGGTCTATAGATAAAGTTATACTGATTTAGGCTTGTTTTATAACAAGTTTCAACACATTTTTGAACACTATACCATACCATACCAACTTTATTTATAAAGCCCTTTAAAAACAAGCACAGTTGAAAAACAAAGGGCTCTACACCACAAAGAAATAGAGGCAAAGGACAGACTAAAAAATAACATTTAAAACAGAAATAAAAATACACATTGAAAAAGCAAATATAAATTACCCTTAAGAACAGTTTGTTAGATAAAAAACAGTTTAAAAGTTAAAAACAGTTAAAAAAGTTAAATTTAAAAACACCAACTTTTAGCTCTAAAATGTGGGCGAGCCTGCTGACGTCACCTACAAAAGATTGGAGGCAATGTCATATTCTGTGTGTTTTGGTAGATACAGTAGGAAGAGGATTAATATGGCCCCATCCGTTGCCGTTTACCTGACACATGAATCGTGACAAATTGGGGGTTTGCAATATCAACCTTAGCCGCCACATGGCAGTAGTGTTGAATATCTTAAAATGTAATTTGTGGCAATTCCAACTTTGACCACAACGTCAGTTGCTAATGTAGCGGGGCACTTTCCATCATTTTCAGCAGACTGCATTGCCAAATGATTAACCCCCCCACCTTCCTCTTTTGTCAGATCCACCCAGGAATAGGGCCATATGAATCCCTGCCCAACTGTGTTTTTGCATATAATTTGAAGGAATTATCGGCATAGCTCGGTTGGTAGAGTGGCCGTGCCAGCAACTTGAGGGTTCCGGGTTCGATCCCCGCTTCCGCCATCCTAGTCACTGCCGTTGTGTCCTTGAGCAAGACACTTTACCCACCTGCTCCCAGTGCCCCCCACACTGGTTTGATTGTAACTTAGATATTGGGCTTCACTATGTAAAAATATAATTCACTTCACTTCAATATGGCTGCCAGATGCATTGTTGCAAGTTGTAGCAATACAACTGAAGAAGGGGTCATACATTTAAAAAAAATATAGGATATGAGGAACGTATGGACCTCCTCACGCAAAATGGGACGAGCCAATTGAGAGGAGTGTAATTTGCAGCGATCAATTTATTTGAAAAAGCAGGGTTTTGGTCGAAGTTTGGATGCAAAAAAATGTAAACACTCAATCCAAATGCAATCCTGAAAGTCAGAAGCACCCTAGAGAGGAGAGAGACTGAGTGAGAGCCCTTGGAAAAATAGAGAAAGAAGAGCAAAACTAAAAACCGATTTAAAAAAAAAAAAAAAAAAGTATTAAATTGTGTGTCCTCTTCTACTGATGTTTTCTTCAAGATGCTTAAAGAAATGCTGAAAGCGGATGCTGAACCAGGCTATGGTGTCTGTAGAAGAGGAGATGGAAGAGCAGGGAAGTCCGGGAATGGCGGTTCTTTCGTGTTTATATTTTACTCATAATATTCAACACCAACAACCCTAAACTAACACCCTCCCCGGATTGTTAATAATCAAATGTAAACAATCAAATGTAGATACTTTTCTTATGCCTTCTGATCTCTCTCTCTCTCTCTCTCTCTCTCTCTCTCTCTATGTCCACTACTTGCTGTACATATCCTACCAAGTCAGACCTACACTGTTTCAATGTCCATTTCTCTGTTCTCAATTGTTGATGACTGATAACAACCAAACCTACCCCCCCCCCCCTCCCCCTCCACCCCAATTGTAAATAATGTAAATAATTCAATGTATACACCCTGATGATTATCTTGTGTGATGACTGTATTATGATGATAGTATATATGATAGTATATATCTGTATCATGAATCAATTTAAGTGGACCCCGACTTAAACAAGTTGAAAAACTTATTCGGGTGTTACCATTTAGTGGTCAATTGTACGGAATATGTACTTCACTGTGCAACCTACTAATACAAGTCTCAATCAATCAATCAATCAATCAAAACCAGCACCCCCCGTGACCCGGTAGAAAATGGATGGATTGATAACAGTTTTGAAGTATTCATGGACCATGGCGACAACAACATGCAATTAGGTGATCAAAATGATAGTTTTACATGCCTTTATCCACACTATAGTAAACATCACACCAAGTACAGTTACTTATTGACCCATTACTCAAAAACTAATTGATATTTTGGGAAATGACTACCAGATTAAACTTCCAGGAGCAGAAAATTCATTAAAAACTTGTTAGTAAAATTTCGGTCATCTGGATGCGATGAATCAAAGTATTCAAACTAATTGTGGAAATCCACTCGGGACGCACCGATCCACATTTTCACCACCGCCAATTTATTTCCCAATACTTGAATTTAGTTCTCGGCTAACACCGATACTATTCCGATACCATAGCTTTTTTGTTTGCTTCCATTGCATAACGAAGAAACCTATGTATGGATGAGTCACAGTCAATAATAAACTTTCAGGCATTCTCAAGCATCAACAAGCAAAGCTGCACAAAACAAAAGCCCTGAAGAATTCAATACAAATCCTTGAGCCATAACTTCATCCTTAATTAGTTTGCCACACATGAAAAATTAGCTTTTGTGTGATTCGGCTCCCTATTGTTCCGCAGGTTGATAGCGTTCATTGTGTACGAATCACAAGGTATAATAACAGTCACTGTGTTGCACACACACACACACACACACACACGCCCACACACACAAAAGCCACAACATTTCAGTCTGAGGCAATTGCGAGAAAACTTGAACCTGGTTGCAGCCTTGCTCTCACCCCCCCAAAACCACCCCTTAACGTTAGAGTCGGCCCTGCAGGCTTAATCTGATGCCAGATCAGATTTTATCCGACTGAAGAAAAATAAAAAATGAAAAAAACGCGGCCACATCCACACTTCTGCTCCGAGCTAGAGAGAGTAATCTGGTTTTAATACCTGAACCTAATTACCTCTAAAATCTGAGGTTAATTAAACAAAAGGGGGTTAAATTAAGCGACTCTGATTTTTTCTTTAAAAAAAAAGTGCCTCCGTCTTTATGCGAATCAATGATCCTGAAACACAGCGAACCTCTTTTAGACTCCATCTTGAACATTTTATTATTCTTTCATCTATAATATATGTTGTATTCATTGTATTAATTCATCAATATCAAATTTAAGGGGTATTGTTTATCATATACTGCAAATATCACTACAACATATTTTTTATTCTATTCTTTATTTCAAAATAAAAAAATCTATTAAACCATTACCTTTACTAACGAGGTTTGTGTTAAACAAAAAGAGGAAGTGAACATATTACAGTAATTCCTCGTTTATCGCTGTTAATTGGTTCCGGACATGACCGTGCTACATGATAAGTTATTAGTTCTAAATCAAATATTGTCATAGATAGAGCAGTGACTTGCAAACTGTGGTACTGGTACTCATTGTACGCCAAATAATTACTTAATTAAATATTCAAACCCAGTGTTACTATTCAAACTGATTATAATCTTACATTGGCCAAAAATAATAAATATAATTGCTAAACAAAACCTCTTCCTTGTTTTTAATGAATACTTAGGCCTACTACACTACTGTATTTTATTGTTGGTCATCATGGTGATACTTGGTGAGCAAAGTGTTTTCTGAGGTGGTACTTGGTGAAAATGTTTGAGGACCACTGAGCAATATAAATATAAACATCCCAATGACACTGCAAACGTGTATTCTTGGTGATCTGCATCAATTTAGTAATGTGCCATCAAAGAGTAAAAATGCATTTATTTCAATATGCATCATAACAAAAAGGGTAATATTAAAAACATGGATAGACGTTGGTAGTCCAACTCATACTGACTGGTAAACACAAGCTATGGAAATGATATCTGTTGAAAAAACTGCATTTAGATAATAATGAGTCACATTGGAATATGGGATCCATGTTGGACACAATGTGTTGTCAAGCTTATGAGATGTGATGCAAGTGTAAACCACTGTGATAATATTCATTTTTTAAATGTATTTTTTATTTTTATTTATTTTTTATAAATGACTGTAATGAAAATGTAACTGAGGGATTTCTAATCACTGCTTTGTTGGAATTCTTATTTTTATTTATACTGTTGTTGATAATATTCATTTTTGTTTGACTACTTTTGGATTGTTTTGTGTCATGTTTGTGTGTCCTCTCAATTGCTCTGTTGATTGATATTCTGAATGTTGCTTGGCCGGGTTTGGTTTTGGAATTGGAATTATATTATTGTGGTATTATTTTGTTGGATTGATTAATAAAAAAAAGAAGAAAAAAAAACAATGTACAACCTTCAAAATACAGCACATTTTTAAACATTATGAGAACTCTCAAGACATGAAATGACACCGTTTAGTCACCTTTACACTCTTTTTAACCAATACAGTAATGCCGCTCAGCGTGCTCTGATTGGTTTGTTCTCCTCTCGTGGCCAATACTACAGTAGTATTGCTATTTTCAGTTTATTTAGACATCATTTTGCTTGAAAATGTCTAATTTAGGGCAAAAATGTTAATATGCTTAAAACATTTTAAAAAATCAACAGTGTGGTAAAGCCGCAATATTTGAAGCACGATGTGACGAGGGACAACTGTACATCCTTAACTGCTGAGACATAGGTTAGGATGAATAAGATCGGTTTCTTCATGCTACAAGTTGACTTTGCAAGTGTAAACATGTGACACATTTTTACGTCACTTGTTGAACACAATCAAAATGTTCCATTTAGGCAAAATATTTGCACCCCGATGCCTAACATACAGGGTTGAAACTGTAGTAGGGTGATTCTCAAACTGTGTTACGCCTACCATGAGTGGTAACAGAAGGGCTCCAACTAGTCGTACGCCAAAGAATCACCTAAATATTCAAACCCAGTGTTACTGTTCAAACTGTGTGTAATGCTACAGTAGCCAAAAAATCTTAAATATAAACTATATTGTCAAAAGTATTTGGCCACCCATCCAAATGATGAGAATCAGGTGTCCTAATCACTTGGCCCGGTGTATAAAATCAAGCACTTAGGCATGGAGACTGTTTCTACAAACATTTGTGTAGAAACAGCGTGGAACTGTCATAGGATGCCACTTGTGCAACAAATCCAGTCGTGAAATGTCCTCGCTCCTAAATATTCCAAAGTCAACTCTATTATAAGAAAAGTGAAGAGTTTGGGACTCAACCACCAAGTGGTAGGCCACGTAAACTGACAGAGAGGGGCGGCGGATTCTGAAGCGCATAGTGCAAAGACTTTCTGCACAGTCAGTTGCTACAGAGCTCCAAACTTCATGTGACCTTCCTATTAGCCCACGTACAGTACGCAGAGAGCTTCATGGAATGGGTTTCCATGGCTGTGTAGCTGCATCCAAGCCATACATCACCGAGTCCAATTCAAAGCGTCGGATGCAGTGGTGTAACGCACGTCGCCACTGGACTCTAGAGTAGTGGAGACGCATTCTCTGGAGTGATCAATCACATTTTGCCATCTGGCAATCTGATGGAACAGTCTGGGTTTGGAGGTTGCCAGGAGAACGCTACATTTCGGACTGCATTGTGCCGAGTGTAAAATTTGGTGGAGGAGGAATTATGGTGAGGGGTTGGTTTTTCAGGAGTTGGGCTTGGCCCCTTAGTTCCAGTGAAATGAACTTTGAATGCTCCAGGATACCAAAACATTGTTAGACAATTCCATGGGATGGCACCTTTAAGTTCATATGTGAGTAAAGGCAGGTGACCAAATATCAATCAATCAATCAATGTTTATTTATATAGCCCTAAATCACAAGTGTCTCAAAGGGCTGCACAAGCCACAACGACATCCTCGGTACATAGCCCACATAAGGGCAAGGAAAAACTCACCCCAGTGGGACGTCGATGTGAATGACTATGAGAAACCTTGGGGAGGACCGCATATGTGGGTAACCCCCACCCCCCCTCTAGGGGAGACCGGATGCAACGAATGTCGAGTGGGTCTGACAAATACTTTTTGGCAATATAGTGTACTTGTTAAATAAAAACCTCTTCCTTGTTTTTAATGAGTTTAGGCATACTACGCTAATGTATTTTAATGTTGGTCGTTATGGCGGTACTTGGAGAGCCAAGTGTTTTTTTTAGCTAAGAAGTTCGAACCAGATACTGACCTTTCCGCCCCGTTTCAATACATTCTGTAATTGTGTTGCATCACCTCGTCTATACACACAGAAGGTGATACAATAGAAGCTCCAAAGGTCAACACAAAGACTAGTGATTATCGTAGACGTCCCATTGGAGTGCTGCTTTAATGCAGCTAATTAGAACACCTGCAACATACAGAAATGTTGCCACACAGAAAGAAGAAGTGCTCAACAGAGATCCAAACCTTGTGACGTAGGATTAATGTATCAACTAATAATGGTCATCGTAAAGCGAGTGAGCTTATGTTGCATTTCAATGAAAGCTTTTGTTAGAAAGGCGAGTAAGGCGATGTATGTCATGGGACTTAAGGCTGCACAGTAAAGAACATTGACACAAAGTAAGAACTTGATTAAGCAGTTGTAATGACATATGTGACGTAACTCATTTATTCCAAACCAAAATGTCGTCTGCTGGGTTGAAACATAGATTATTTTTATATTATGTCGTGTGCCAGCTTACATTTCACCAAAAGCGTCCATTATATACTTTTACAATTGTGTTGGTGCCATAAACACAGACTAAGCAGTCCCCCCAGGATTTTTAAAATTGATTTTTTAAAATTGATTTTAGTGTGATCTAAAATGACAAGAGTATGACTAACAAAAAGTAAAATATATTTGTATCCTACGATTTATTTTTATGTATTCATTCACCGGGTAAAAAAAAGTTACCTCACACCCACTCATAGTATCCTTTTCCTCCCTCGGAGGACTCAAGTCTTGACGGAGGTATTTTCAGCAGCAGAACTTGTGCGTTGTGAATGATGCTTTTTTTTTAGCAAAAGCTAGGCAACATGATGTTGACATTGTGTGCAAAGTAACTCGGATTAGCTGCGCTCACGCCATCAAATGTCACATTTGCTTAAAGTGCTGCCGACCTTTCGTGGGCGGATTGGCCGTACGGTTTTTCTGTTGTTGTTGTTAAAGGGCTTAGTTGCCGCCACCTGTGTCAGCAGAAGCAGCCGCTCACTACATGTCAGAAAGATCAGCTCGGTATGAAAAAGTGCCGTTCACTCTTGTAAACAAACACAAAAAGTTTTAAAAGTCTCCAATCTGTAAGACAAAGTTTCACCTCCAATAATGGCTACCGTTGCAGGGTGGCAAGAACGTTTTTTTTTGGTAAAAAATGTCGTTACATGTAGAGCGAACGCCCTGCCTACTAGTGGGCACTGTGTCAATGTTGCAAAGAACACAGAACATAGCCGGATAATGACTGGATTTCCGTGTAGGTAGGCACTTATTTCTACCACATTTCCTCTCCAGCCTGAGTCCATCATTACCAGGTGGAGAGGTCACCATATTTTCCAGCTCACGGCCACCTCTGCTGAAGAGCCTCCACACAGTGTGTGGGTATGGAGAGAGAGAGAGAGAGAGAGAGAGAGAGAGAGAGAGAGAGAGAGAAAATGCAGCCTCTCCTCTTTCCCCACATTAGGTCTCAAGCTCGCCTATGGAATAAAAGCAATGGCCCGAGGGAGGTCATTTGTATCCGCTGCCCCCATTCCTTGTCTTAGTTATTCTGCCTTCAGGCCATCCAGACACATAGTAGCATAGGGGAGTAATAGCCAAGACCAATGTCAAAGCATGCACTCACAGTGGGGGAGCTTCTTCCCTCCATCCCCACCCTTGTCTGACACACCGGGGAATAAGAACGATTGACTTTGCGACTGGTGGGCGGGAAAACTTAACACATTTACATGCAAATATGACTATTTTATTGTCAATGCATTCACACTTTGGCTCATTTGCTTGGCTAATTTTGTCAAGGGTTAACAGTAAACTTCAAACGAGCAAACTCCGATGCGGTTTTGTAAAACTAAAATTAATTCATGATGAAATGTATTATTATAAATCGCACTTAAAGGGGAACATTATCACCACACCTATGTAAGCACCAATATATACCTTGATGTTGCAGAAAAAAGACCATATATTTTTTTAACTGATTTCCGAACTCTAAATGGGTGAATTTTGGAGAATTAAACGCATTTCTATTATTCGCTCTCGGAGCGATGACGTCACAATGTGACGTCACATCGGGAAGCAATCCGCCATTTTCTCAAACACATTACAAACACCGAGTCAAATCAGCTCTGTTATTTTCCGTTTTTTCGACTGTTTTCCGTACCTTGGAGACATCATGCCTCGTCAGTGTGTTGTCGGAGGGTGTAACAACACGAACAGGGACGGATTCAAGTTGCACCAGTGGCCCAAAGATGCGAAAGTGGCAAGAAATTGGACGTTTGTTCCGCACACTTTACCGACGAAAGCTATGCTACGACAGAGATGGCAATAATGTGTGGATATCCTGCGACACTCAAAGCAGATGCATTTCCAACGATAAAGTCAAAGAAATCTGCCGCCAGACCCCCATTGAATCTGCCGGAGTGTGTGAGCAATTCAGGGACAAAGGACCTCGGTAGCACGGGAAGCAATGGCGGCAGTTTGTTCCCGCAGACGAGCGAGCTAAACCCCTTGGATGTCTTGGTTCACACCGTCCCTTATGCCACGGAAGATGATCAAGAGAAGAATATTGACCCTAGCTTCCCTGGCCTGCTGACATCAACTCCAAAACTGGACAGATCAGCTTTCAGGAAAAGAGAGCGGATGAGGGTATGTCTACAGAATATATTAATTGATAACAATTGGGCTGTCTGCACTCTCAAAGTGCATGTTGTTGCCAAATGTATTTCATATGCTGTAAACCTAGTTCATAGTTGTTAGTTTCCTTTAATGCCAAACAAACACATACCAATCGTTGGTTGGAAGGCGATCGCCGAATTCATCCTCGCTTTCTTTCGTGTCGCTGGCTGTCGTGTCGTTTTCGTCGGTTTCGCTTGCATACGGTTTAAACCGATATGGCTCAATAGCTTCAGTTTCTTCTTCAATTTCGTTTTCGCTACCTGCCTCCACACTACAACCATCCGTTTCAATACATGCGTAATCTGTTGAATCGCTTAAGCCGCTGAAATTCGAGTCTGAATCCGAGCTAATGTCGCTATAGCTTGCTGTTCTATGCGCCATGTTTGTTTGTGTTGGCATCACTATGTGACGTCACAGGAAAATGGACGGGTGTATATAACGATGGTTAAAATCAGGCACTTTGAAGCTTTTTTTAGGGATATTGCGTGATGGGTAAAATTTTGAAAAAAACTTCGAAAAATAAAATAAGCCACTGGGAACTGATTTTTTATGGTTTTAACCCTTCTGAAATTGTGATAATGTTCCCCTTTAAAAAGTAATTTTCTCAAAAATCGTCAGTGCGCCTTTTAACCCGATGCGCCTAAAGTGTGTATAAATTATGGTTGTGCTTACCAAACTCAAACCAATTTAATGTGCTACATTGTGTAATACTAAATTTGACCAGTAAATGGCAGTTACACATAAGAGATACGTGTGGACCTGTTGTTCAATACAGGACACTAGCAAGCAAAACAAAACGTTGATGTTTAATTGAGAATATAGAACATTACACACAACACTCAAAAATCGGTCAAAATTATTTTGTACGATTTTGGTAAGCTACGAAGCCGCATCGCTTGAAGGACTTTTGGAGCATTATTGTTACCGTAGTCAGACGTACTCTGCTTCAACCTACGAGTATTATTATGGTGTGTATAAGGACACCAAAAAGGCACCTATTAGAGACATTATCTGGTGTTTTGTTTCGACCTATTAAGCAAAACCAACCTTTTTTTACCGATTGGTACCTGCTCTTGTGCATTTGGGATCTGCATAAGTCCCGAAAATGTGCGCGTGTCCGTCATTGTAGTCTCTCTCTTTCTTTTTGTTGCCATTTCTAATACAAACTAGTATATAGTTTGAACCTAAATCTATCAGTAAACTCGCTATGAAAGCGCTAAAAACGACAAAAGAAGGCGCAGTCAAAATGGATTCACACAATTATGCCTGAATATCCTGAAGAGAGTGTCAGAAAGCGGATTGAAGATGGTCCGTAAAACATAATCTTTGCAACATTTTGACCAATAACCACCATTACTTGTTATGTAAACCACAAGAAAGTGTTTTAAATGTAGAAAACAATTATAATATGACCCCTTATAATTTGTTGTGCCTTATGTATTCAAATTAACCTTATCGCTCATCGACAGTGCACCTTATGGTCCAAAAAATATGGTACCTATAAATGGATGGACCTATGATGATTGTAATCAACATTTTAAAAGACTTCTTTGTGGTGAGGTGAATGATATAATGTACAATTTTCTTATATGATTGGAAACAGCATGTGTTTGTATTTGGTCACAGAATCCTTTAAATGATTATTCTACTAAGGGCAAAAGTGCACATGTCCATCACAAGCACTCCAGAGAGTAGGGGCCTTTGCACCCAGGACATTGAGGAACTTAAGGGATAGCAGCAGTTGGATTTCAGGAAAGATAATAAAGACATTAGCAACAGCTGGTAGGAAGCCCCACAGATAGGGGTAGAAAATAGGGGTTGGAGGTCACCCGACTTAAACTGGGCAGAGGAATAATGTCAATGAAAGATTGATTGGCCAGACCGACAGGCACCAAGGCTAGAACCACAAGGAGTAAGGGTCTTTGTGTAAAAAGGTATTTAAGAACAGTTGTCCGAGAGAACATCAGAAGAGATTCGGCCCACTCTTTCTCCTGGAAACTAGAGCTTCAGTCGGAGGCTCGCTGAAACAAATAAAGCTTTTTGTTCGATGATTTCTCTTGGCGTCTTCTTGGTTCATCACACATCCACCGTGTCCTGGGAGAGTGACACGATCCACGGATATAAAACAGTGGTTTAGATAATACATATTGAAAATGCTTTAGTGTAAAGTTTGCATAAATTTTGCTCCACAGTCACTTTTATACCCATTTTCCTGATTGGTGTTTTCAATTAAGCAATTGTGTGTTGGTGCACCTGAGTGTTGTGTTTTAACCCATTGGCTAATTAGTATGGTCATTTGAAAGTCGGTGCTTTGGAGTTTGAAAGGAAGTGATATCATGATATCCATCTGCGTCTAATGTGTACAAGTTTGTTTAGTGTTTTGCAATTCACTGTATGCACTGCTTTGCAAAAAGTGTGAAGCTGACATTGTGCTTAGAGTTGCGGTGTTTTGCTCCGTGAGTGTTTTGATAATTGTGTAAAACTTTAAATTAGAGATGTCCGATAATATCGGCCTGCCGATATTATCGCCCGATAAATGCTTTAGAATGTAATATCGGAAATTATCGGTATCATTTTTTTTATTATCGGTATCGTTTTTTTTTGTTTTGTTTTAATTGGTTTTTTTTATTAAATCAACATAAAAAACACAAGATACACTTACAATTAGTACACCAACCCAAAAAAACTCCCTCCCCCATTTACACTCATTCACACAAAAGGGTTGTTTCTTTCTGTTATTAATATTCCGGTTCCTACATTATATATCAATATATATCAATACAGTCTGCAGGGATACAGTCCGTAAGCACACATGATTGTGCGTGCTGCTGGTCCACTAATAGTACTAACCTTTAACAGTTAATGTTACTCATTTTCATTAATTACTAGTTCCAATGTAACTGTTTTTATACTGTTTTACTGTCTTTTTTATTCAAGATTCTTTTTTTAATTCATTTATCTTATTTTTTTATTTATTTTTAAAGTACCTTATCTTCACCATACCTGGTTGTCCAAATTAGGCATAATAATGTGTTAATTCCACGACTGTATATATTGGTATCGGTTTATATCGGTATCGGTAATTAAGGGTTTGGTCAATATCGGAATATCGGATATCGGCAAAAAGCCATTATCGGACATCCCTACTTTAGATTTTAGTGTTTACGCAATCCCAACAATTGTTTTTAATATAAAATATCTCAAAGTGGCCCAGACATCTTTCAGTTTTGTTCAGTTGACCTTAAGAGGTATGTACTTCATTTGGAATTTGATTTTACATTCCTTAAATCCACTAGATAAATTCCTTAGACTTAAAGTACAAACACCCATAAAGTAGCTAGTTTGTGGGCCATTTCGATGTTGGCCTGAGTTCGATCTTTACCTTGCTACTTCAAGAATGCTTGCAAGCTGCTTTTTTGATTTTGTTTAGTCTTACATGTTCTGGTTGATTACTGCAGTAAAATTCAAGGCTCAAAGACAGGAAGGTTTGAGCTACACATCCTCTTTCCCAAAATCAACCTTGGAACTCACCAAGCAATTAGGCCTCCCTAGTTGCATCACCACAGCCCTAGGAATAGGGCAGCGCAAACCATCACTGAACTTTGAACCCACAGGACCTGTCAGCCCTTATCCAATAAAGAGGGTGAAGAAGTCTTCACCCTCTTTATTAGATTTCATTGAGACTTACTCTTGCGTAGGCGCATTAGGGATGTGGACTGACTTATATGTTTTTGCAATATTGAGACCAACACTGTAACTTCTTCCTGTGACCAGTTTTTAATACATTGTGTTAAATCTTGCAGTGGACTCTACCCTTTGACTGTTCTACAACAGAATGAGGTTATACTCGGTACCAGACCATGAGGACCCAGTACACTTATACCCCTAATAGTCCCATCATGCACTTGTGAATGATGTGTTTTGTTGTTAAAGAGGAATCATTTATTGTTAAAATAAAAACTATTCATGTAAGGACGCCTCTAAGACATTCCCTGGGACTATCCCGGGCAATCACTGGAATGCGGTTTCTGCAGAAATCTTCTATGAGAATGAATGGATTACATGGAACTAATTCCAAGCTCAATATCACAAGCTATCCTGAAGCCAAGAAAAAAAAGATTGCGATCTCACACGGTTTCTGTGTCCTCCAGCTCTCTGCAGTTATCTAAGTACCTTTAAGACTCTCCAGTGCATAAACCCTCAGTTTATAGCAGTATCACGGTCACAAGTTCACAGGGTTATTTTTCCCACTTCACAGTTTTCGTAACAGGCTGGTGAAACAGCAAAGAAGAAGATTCCCCAGTCTGTCCTCAATCACAACACGCCATATCTCACTGGTTAATACGCTCTTCTCTTTCTCAAGCCACAATTGTTCATCCTGTGATTAATGGACAAAGATGTAAAATGGCTTACTTGGCAAGAATAGGTTAGGTAAAACGTCAATGTCTAATTCCAGCAGGCTTCAAATGGTTGTAAGTCACTGCACATTTTTTGCAACAAACAAAAGCATTTACGACTCTGTGATTTCATTACTTCCAATTCTGCTTATGCAAGGTGTCCTGCACACAATGGAGGGAGGCTATCTTTATCACGGCGAATGCGACAGCGCGCATTTACATCTCAATGGCGCCATTTAAAGGCTTTACAAGTATCCAACACAGCTCTGTAATAATCAGTGACAATTCTGAATAAGCCTTAATCACGCGGTCCTTTGTACGGCATTATTAAACCAGCACAATATGAAAAAATTAAAGTGGTAAACATCGATTTGGAGGCCGTGACAACGATGTGAGGAAGTTTTCTGAAACAGCTACTGTAGTATAGCACAGTCTGGGAACTGCCATTCGTTTCTGGAAGCAATTTGATTACATTTTCAGGAAAAAAGATGCCTCTAAATACATACAAAAGTCTACAGAAACTAGACTTTACACACTAAACTCCAACGCTTTAAGGGTGTGGTTGCACTTGTTTAAAATTATTAAAAAACTCTGATGCGTTGCTGTGTAAGCAATGGTCCAGTTGGTCCAATATGTTTGGTCCAAACTCTGGTGAATACCAAACAGTGAATAGACCTGTATGTAGTGATCATATGTAATCAATCCTTGAAGTACAGTTAAACTTAAACACCTCATGTCATGTTGAGAACAAAAAAGAACTAAAAGATTATATATATATATATATATATATATATATATATATATATATATATATATATATATATATATACACACAGTATATACAAACCCTGTTTCCATATGAGTTGGGAAATTGTGTTAGATGTAAATATAAACGGAATACAATGATTTGCAAATCATTTTCAACCCATATGCAGTTGAATATGCTACAAAGACAACATATTTGATGTTCAAACTGATAAAAAAAATGTTTGTGTGCAAATCATTAACTTTAGAATTTCATGCCAGCAACACGTGACAAAGAAGTTGGGAAAGGTGGCAATAAATACTGATAAAGTTGAGGAATGCTCATCAAACACTTATTTGGAACATCCCATAGGTGAACAGGCAAATTGGGAACAGGTGGGTGCCATGAATGGGTATAAAAGTAGATTCCATGAAATGCTCTGTCAAACCCCGTTTCCATATGAGTTGGAAAATTGTGTTAGATGTAAATATAAACAGAATACAATGATTTGCAAATCCTTTTCAACCCATATTCAATTGAATGCACTACAAAGGCAAGATATTTGATGCTCAAACTCATAAACTTTATTTATTTTTTTGCAAATAAAAATTAACTTAGAATTTCAGGCCTGCAACAGGTGCCAAAGTAGTTGGGAAACGTTCACCACTGTGTTACATGGCCTTTTCTTTTAACAACACTCAGTAAACGTTTGGGAAGTGAGGAGACACATTTTGTAAGCTTCTCAGGTGGAATTCTTTCAAATTCTTGCTTGATGTGCAGCTTAAGTTGTTCAACAGTCCGGGGTCTCCGTTGTGGTATTTTAGGCTTCATAATGCGCCACACATTTTCAATGGGAGACAGGTCTGGACTACAGGCAGGCCAGTCTAGTACCCGCACTCTTTTACTATGAAGCCACGTTGATGTAACACGTGGCTTGGCATTGTCTTGCTGAAATAAGCAGGGGCGTCCATGGTAACGTTGCTTGGATGGCAACATTTGGCGCTCCAAAACCCGTATGTACCTTTCAGCATTAATAGCGCCTTCACAGATGTGTAAGTTACCCATGTCTTGGGCACTAATACACCCCCATACCATCACAGATGCTGGCTTTTCAACTTTGCGCCTATAACAATCCGGATGGCTCTTTTCCTCTTTTGTTCGGAGAACACGACGTCCACAGTTTCCAAAAACCATTTGAAATGTGGACTGGTCAGACCACAGAACACTTTTCCACTTTGTATCAGTCCATCTTAGTTGAGCTCAGGCCCAGCGAAGCCGACGGCGTTTCTGGGTGTTGTTGATAAACTGTTTTCGCCTTGCATAGGAGAGTTTTAACTTGGACTTACAAATGTAGCGACCAACTGTAGTTACTGACAGTGAGTTTCTGAAGTGTTCCTGAGCCCAGGTGGTGATATCCTTTACACACTAATGTCGCTAGTTGATGCAGTACAGCCTGAGGGATCGAAGGTCACGGGCTTAGCTGCTTACTTGCAGTGATTTTTCCAGATTTTCTGAACCCTTTGATGACATTATGGAACGTAGATGGTGAAATCCCTAAATTCCTTGCAATAACTGGTTGAGAAAGGTTTTTCTTAAACTGTTCAACAATTTGCTCACACATTTGTTGACAAAGTGGTGACCCTCGCCCCATCCTTGTTTGTAAATGACTGAGCATTTCATGGAATCTACTTTTATACCCAATCATGGCACCCACCTGTTTCCAATTTGCCTGTTCACCTGTGGGATGTTCCATATAAGTGTTTGATGAGCTTTCCTCAACTTTATCAGTATTTATTGCCACCTTTTCCAACTTCTTTGTCACGTGTTGCTGGCATCAAATTCTAAAGTTAATGATTATTTGCACAAAAAAAAAGTTTATCGGTTTGATCAAATATGTTGTCTTTGTAGCATATTCAACTGAATATGGGTTGAAAATGATTTGCAAATCATTGTATTCCGTTTATATTTACATATAACACATTTTCCCAACTCATATGGAAACGGGGTTTGTGCAATATAACTCCAAATGTTTTTATTTTTTTTAAAGGTATTGAAAGCAGCCACATGAAGCCTTTACTTTATGTATATCATGTTTAAAATCGAAATATCTTTTGTCAGAGTTCCATATTTCCCAGATCCACTGCATAGGATGCCCCTTCCCTGGAAGATATTTTCTTTATTGCGGTGCCTTTAGTACCGGGGAAAAAAAACTATCAGTGTAAACGTGAAGCGAATAACGTCAAAGTGTGTACCAAGTATCGCTTTCTAAACATTCGGTCCGGACCAGAAGTAAAATTTTTAAGAGTTAGGTTGTGAGTGGGCGGGAATGTCGTGCTTTGGTTGAAATCCCTCCAGCCTAATTAAGTGAAAGATGCTTATGAAGCTTTCAAGTCACCCGGGGACACCCACTAAAGAGCCATCGACTGAGAAAAACGGTGACAGGGTGGATCGACGGCGCCGCAAAAGAATACGCCGTGAGAGAGTATTTACTCGGAACCTGCAGCGTTTGCACAGATGACATCTTAATAAGCAAAGGCCCTGTGATACATTTTCAAAGCGGGGTCTCTCCGGAGGACTGTGCATCAGTGCTAACATCTAATTGGCTTTTGCTTTACTCCACTGGAATATCATGCAAGCCTTTTATGAACATAGACACATAGCTATCTATCGAGAAAGACTATTTTTTATTTTTATTTTTTTACATTCCTAACACAACTTCCACTTTTTCGTGTCATGAATAGCCAGAAATGTCTTATTCAACAAATAGAACATGACTTTAACTCAAAAATGCCGCCTGGGTAAAAAAGATAAAACACAACATTGTGTTACAGAAACCGTTGATTGATTCCTCTTTTCCACACGCAGCCTTGGATGGAGTCATAAAGCATCAAACAAGAAGTGACTCACGATAAAAGAACTCAATAGAACTGGTGAAATACTTTTTTGCACCAGCCTCACTTTTGAGTCGTTCAGACAGCGTGTCTTCATTTGTACCAGTAGGAAGCTTTCAACTGCTTCTGACAAGCCTTCACCCACAGTGTGCCAACATGAGCAATAACACAACGTTAATATTATATTTGATCCATTTCCCCTTATTTCTTTGTTTGTTGTCCCTGCATGTTCTGCAGAAGAATGCTATATTTTGCTCTTTGGGGCCTATGCCGAGCGCTCCCGCACGCAAATTGCCCGCCTTGCGAAATGGCCAAGCGGGAGTCGGATCTCTGGAGGCCTGCTGGTTTCGTCGGGGAAGAGATATAACTATGTTCAGTCTGCATGAGCTGCCAGCCAATCTGTAAATTAAGCATGCTAATGCTTGTAATTGTAGCTGCTGGTGAACCCAGCTGCTGAGGTAAATGCAGGGTTGAGCCCACTGTTGGGCAGGGTTGTGTCCGCACACGCTCTCACATGTTGTGTACGGCTTGAAAAATAGTCTGTTTAGGTGTTTGCCCCCCAAAATCATAGGAGCTAATAGTGCTAGGATGTGACCTCTCAATTGATGTTCTTCCTTTCTACTTTACTGGCCTAAAGAATGATATGATTTTCATGGCTTTTTTTTGAGTAAAGCAATGAACTGTTGCATGATGCACACAAATACAAAACTGATTACTACGAATCAATCAAAGTGTATTTATACAGCCCTTAATCAAAGTTAATGTTTAATCATCATCAAGGTGGCAACTTGTCTTCCTTGTCTGCCTTCCGCCCGAATGTAGCTGGGATAGGCTCCAGCACCCCCCGCCACCCCAGAGGGGACAAGTGGCAGACAATGGATGGATGACCCTTAATCAAAAGTGTCTCAAAGGGCTGCACAAGCCACAATGACATCCACGACTCAGATCCCTTGGGTGAGGATCTGAATAAAGTTTATAAATACAAATAATTGTACGGATACCAAGTCGTACATTCAACAGGAAGTGCCCTGCAAACTAACAATTTGGTGGAAACTTTGTTTACAGACTCTTCATTGTACAAACTTGTCGATTTACGGACCACAGACCGGATGAAAGTATGCTTTGGTGTATGAACCTTGTCTCAGTATAAGAACGTTTCACCCACCCATTTTGTTACAGGACCATTGTGGGCAGGCTGATCTATCGAACATTTTTATTTTTTTTACATATACAGTACTAGCTGTAGACTATACGCCGCAGATATACACCGGTACAAAATATTTTATAAATATTTATTTGCATACCTTAATTGTTTCCAAATTATGCCTATAAAATGGTAGTAACATGGCTAATTAAACAAAACAGAAGTCATCATCTGCTGCGAAAGCTTGCGCTCCATTTAGCTAAACAGACTCAAGAACTCCACGGTGGCGTTTTAGTGAATTTACAAAACTAAAACAATATGAAGAGAATGTCATAGTAAATTGATAATACAGATATTTGTAAATGTGTTGGCATATTTGCTGACCTACTCAGTGGCGTAGTGGTTAGAGTGTCCGCCCTGAGATCGGTAGGTTGTGAGTCATACCAAAACCCAGTCATACCAAGACCCATTACCTCCCGGCTAGGCACTCAGCATCAAGGGTTGGAATTGGGGGTTAAATCACCAAAATGATTCCCGAGCGTGGACACCACTGCTGCCCACTGCTCCCCTCACCTCCCAGGGGGTGAACAAGGGGATGGGTCAAATGTAGAGGACAAATTTCACCACACCTAGTGTGTGTGTGACAATCATTGGTACTTAAACTTTAACTTAAATGCTAATAACACCAGCTTGATTACATTACGATATTTACAAATGTGTGTATGGACATCATACATGAGACGGTTTAGTAAGTATGAATTGTTTTAGTTGCTTGAAGTGATGAATAATCTTTAAAAGGGACGCTATGGATGGTTATACTTCCGGTTCAAGGCATTAAAGAGGAAGTACCTTGTCAACCCGCAAAAAATGGTACCTTTTCAGTATCTCTGTCAGTGTTGTATGAAAACAATTTGTTAATTACAAAACATAATGGTTGTTAGCGAAGAAAAATTCATAAATTTGCGGCACAGCAGCATCCAAGGCAAATATGGTACACACACACAATCAAGAACCCTGACGGTGCTACTTTTCCGACACATTTATGTGTTATTAAAATCCAACATTTTGACCCCCCGTTGACTTGAAATTTCTCACACAGCTGCATTAGCTCTACAAAACACCTACTATGTATTTAAATAATTTGATATACACCTTTAAGAGCCTGCAATGCCTCAGACTGGAAGTCTCTGCAGAGAGTGGTGAGGACGGCGGAAAAGATCATCAGGACTCCTCTTCCTCCTATCCAGGAGATCGCAAAAAGCCGCTGCCTGACCAGGGCTCAGAAAATCTGCAAAGACTCCTCCCACCCCCACCAAAGACTGTTTTCACTGCTGGACTCTAGAAAGAGGTTCCGCAGCCTCCGAAGCAGAACCTCCAGGTTCTGAAACAGCTTCTTCCCTCAGGCCGTAAGACTCTTGAACGCATCATAATTAAATGATCCCCTCAACTCCCCCCAAAATGGATTAACTCGCTGGAATAAAAAAGACAATATAACATACATCCATAAACGGGGACGCATGTGAAAAAGTGCAATATATTTATCTGTACAGTAATCTATTTATTTATTTATATATATTTATTTATATATATATATTTATATGTTATTTATATATATTTATTTATTTATATATGCACCGTATTGCTTTTTTATCCTGCACTACCATGAGTTTATGTAACGAAATGTCGTTATTATCTGTCCTGTAAAGTTCAAATTTGAATGACAATAAAAAGGAAGTCTAAGTCTAAGTCTAAGTCTAAACATTTGTATTACTTGTATGTTATGTCCGGAATTATAACCATAACCCATAGGGGGGCACCACACATGGGATTATGGGGTGTCTTGTTTTTCTACAGTTGTGACGCTTCAACATTTAAAAATATATTTAAAAGCAAATGCAAACTGGTTGAAATTATAAATATTGTTTGTAAGTTTTATTCCTAAAAAGCAACTATTTAACGTTCAGTTAGAGGAACGGCTTGTCCTCGAATGTGGTTTAGCACACACACATGCAAGCCGAGGCAACATGACGTGGACGCAATATCTTCACAACCAGCTGACCTGAGACTCGCAGAGCCGCTAGTGACTCCGGTGAGAGAGGGATAATAGAATTTCCCTCGCCACCTTCCTGTTAATTACAACAGACCTTGGCTCTGAATAAATATTTGTTCGGAGTGCATGGCAATCTTCATGCATATTGTACGCGAGCTTGCCGTGGACAGTGGAGGGCAATAGTGGCAAATAACGCTGCAAGATGAAGGACAGCATATACAGTACGGGGATGTGTGGTGAGGTCATGACAGCACTTTAAGATAAAAAAGACTTCTTTGGAAAAAATAAATAAATATGGAAAAAAAGATACATTAGAGTTATGATTAGCATTTACGCTGATATTGTTGTCATTGGATTAAAATATGTGCAGTAAAAACATGTACAAAGTAGGGACGACTAGGGTTGTACGGTATACCGGTATTAGTATAGTACCGCGAACATGTTAAAAGTGAAATTATTATATTAACAGTAAATGAACAAGTAGATGAATAATTAATTTCTACCACTTGTCCTTAATAATTTTGACAAAATAGTAGAATGTAAATTGACACAATATGTTACTGCATATGTCAGCAGACTAAATTAGGAGCCTTTGTTTGTTTACTTACTAATAAAAGACAAGTTGTCTTGTATGTTCACTATTTTATTTAGGGACAAAATTGCAATAATATGTTTAATGTACCCTAAGATTTTTTGTTAAAATAAAGCCAATAATGCCATTTTTTGTGGTCCCCTTTATTTAGGAAAGTTTCGAAAAGTACCGAAAAGTATTTTTGGCACCGGTACCAAAATATTGGTATCGGGACAACACTAGTAGGGACTTGATTGGTCAGCTTTCTTGACATTACCTTCAAAACCAGCATCCTCTGTGTTGCGAAATGTGTAATTCTGACAAAGACCAATAATGCCACGAGCGTGGACGCTGATTAAACTGTAACTCAAATACAGTGGTACCTCAACTTAAGCGTGTTTTGAGGTAAGAGCTGTCTTTAGGCAAAGTGTTACGCTTTAAGTTGCAAGCAAACATTTGAGTTCCAAGCATCCCCGCTATTAATTGACGTAGCAAATGTCACAGGGAACTGTCAGTTTCGCCCAAAACATCCGCTCTTACTCAGTAGCATTACCTCAAAGATAAAAATGGGCATTGGTTTTACCAACCGTGGGAAGAAAGAAAGTGAGTGTAAAGAACAGCGCTGAGAAGAAGAAACAAATGATATTCATTGATTTAAAGAAGAAAATCATCAAAAACATGAAGCAGAATGAGTCCAATCCCATGAAGCAGAATGAGTCCAACCCCAAATCAAATGATAAAATATGGAAAAGCTGCTGATGGTGTGTTTGCCGGAGAAGCAGCTGGAAAGAGATGCCGTAGAAGTCAACTGTCTAGGGTAAATGCTGTACATAACTTTATAACTTTATATAACTACTGTAGTTGTTTGCAGTACGTGCTGTTTTTATAAAATATTTATCAGCTAAAAGTTAGTTTTCCTTCTTAGAAAGCCTGTTACATGTTAAAATTGTGCCGTTTTTGGGGGCCAGACATCAATGAGAGACGTTGATTTAAGACAAGTGTTTTGAGTTAAGAGTTCGGACACAAAACCAATTCGGTTGAGGTAATACTGCACTCTTCCTGCATTTAAAAGCGGCATACAATGGGAAAGCGATTCATATGGCCTCATTCGTCGTGGTTTGCTTGACACATGGAACGTGACAAACTGTGCGGTTGCACTATCCACTTTTGCCACCAGATGGCAGTATAGGGTTCAATGTATTTTGTGGCAATTCCAACTTTCACCACAGCGTCAGTTGCTATGTAGAGTGGCACTTTCCATAATTTTCAGCAGAATGCATTGCAAAACCATTAACCGCCCCCTCTTTCTCTCCCAGGAATGGGCCCATATGAGTCCCTTCCCTACTGTATATTGGGTTGACTGCATTGATAATGTATATGTCATGCTTTATTTATTACCTTTGAGTTAATAAAAGGTTCTAAATTATGCCTTGTAATGGGAGTAGAGCATACACATATATATATATATATATATATATATATATATATATATATATATATATATATATATATATATACAGTCAAGAAAATAAGTATTTGAACACCCTGCTATTTTGCAAGTTCTCCCACTTAGAAATCATGGAGGGGTCTGAAATGTTCATGGTAGGTGCATGTCCACTGTATGAGAGATAACCTAAAAAGAAAAATCCAGAAATCTCAATCTAGGATTTTTTAACAATGTATTTGTGTGATACAGGTGAAAATAAATATTTGAACACCAACATTAATATTTGGTAGAGTAGCCTTTGTTTGCAATTACAGAGTTCAAACGTTTCCTGTAGTTCTTCACCAGGTTTGCACAGACTACAGGAGGGATTTTGGCCCACTCCTCCACACAGATCTTCTCTAGATCAGTCGGGTTTCTGGGCTGTCGCTGAGTAACACAGACTTTCAGCTCCCTCCAAAGATTTTCAATTGGATTTAGGTCTGGAGACTGGCTAGGCCACTCCAGAACCTTGATATGGTTCTTACAAAGCCACTTCTTGGTTTTCCTGGCTGTGTGCTTTGGGTTATTGTCATGTTGGAAGATCCAGCCATGACTCATCTTCAATGATCTGACTGAGGGAAGGAGGTTTTTGGCCAAAATCTCACAATACATGGCTGCAGTCATCCTCCCCTTATTACAGTACAGCCGTCCTGTCCCATGAGCAGAAAAACACCCCCAAAGCATGATGCTACCACCCCCATGCTTCACAGTAGGGATGGTGTTCTTGGGATGCTATGCATCATTCTTCTTCCTCCAAACACGCACAGTGGAATTATGACCAAAAAGGTCAATTTTGGTCTCATCTGTCCACAAAACTTTCTCCCATGACTCCTCTGGATCATCCAAATGGTCATTGTCAAACTTAAGACGGGCCTTAACATGTGCTGGTTTAAGCAGGGGAACCTTCCGTGCCATGCATAATTTCAAACCATGACGTCTTAGTGTATTACCAACAGTGACCATGGAAACAGTGGTCCCAGCTCTTTTCAGGTCATTGACCAAGTCCTGCCGTGTAGTCCTGGGCTGATTCCTCACCTTTATTAGCATCATTGAGACCCCACGAGGCGATATCTTGCATGGGGCTCCACTCCGATTGATATTGACCGTCATGTTTAGCTTCTTCTATTTTCTAATGATTGCTCCAACAGTGGACCTTTTTTCACCAAGCTGCTTGGCAATTTCTCCGTAGCCCTTTCCATCCTTGTGGAGTTGTACAATTTTGTCTCTGGTGTCTTTGGACAGCTCTTTGCTTTTAGCCATGCTGAATAAACATTCAGCAGGGTCTTACTGATTGTATGGGGTGGACAGGTGTATTTATGCAGCTAACGACCTCACACAGGTGCATCTGATTCAGGATAATACAGTGGAGTGGAGGAGAACTTTTAAAGGCGGACTAACAGGTCTTTGAGGGTCAGAATTCTAGCTCATAGACAGGTGTTCAAATACTTATTTTCAGCTGTATCACACGAATAAATTGTTGAAAAATCATAGATTGTGATTTCTGGATGTTTCTTTTTAGGTTATCTCTCAGACAGTGGACATGCACCTACCGTGAAAATTTCAGACCCCTCCATGATTTCTAAGTGGGAGAACTTGCAAAATAGCAGGGTGTTCAAATACTTATTTTCTTGACTGTATATATATGTATATATATATTGCCTTGTATTGGGAGTAGAGCATACATATATATATATATATATATATATATATATATATATATATATATATATATATATATATATATATATATATATATATATGTATTTATTTATTTATTTTTTTATTTTATTTTTTTAATTTTCAACACACATTTGACCTCAACTGAACCGAACTGCACCAGAGTTCACCCCCAAGTTGACCAAACGAACCTTACTAGCGCACCAAATTGGCGCCAGAATTACTGAAACAAACATGAAAAGTGTGAACTCACCTTAAACTGCCAAAAAGCGAATAGTGCAAACAGTAGAGGCACTGATACACGTTTCCCACCACTACAGTATGTATGTGCAACCTTTTCGAGCTAAAGCCCGATCTTGCGCCAACAAACACAATTGAAATCTCAATCCAAGCTTCCCCAAAAACCGTAGAGTTAAAAGTACTCCAGTACCCTGAATTGTTTGTTTCTAGGTTATTAGACAGGGATAAAAAATGTGTGGACATGTAGGGCAATGGAGGCTACACGCACGTCTTTCGCTTTGACACAGTCTCTCTCTTACACACACTTTGCTCTGTAGGCCAGGCAACAGCTGTGTTTGGTGCAAGTGGAAGAGCAGCTAATGAACCAAACGGTGCACTTGATAATTTACATCTGCTGACACTCTCCAGCTGCTGCCAGCATGTCGGCATTAGCTGGCCTCCCCTCGACCTGGACCCAGACCCCTGTACAGTAACGCCGGGGTCGGTCCCCAGTCCCCACACGGTAATAAAAAGGCATAAGTGGACAGTGTAAACGGACATTTTTTTTTTGGGTCATGCAAATACCATCTGAATACATTTAAATAAATTGCATAAATTACCGCTTGCATTTTTGTCACATTTAGTGTGACTGTTATACTTCAGTGCACAACCTCCTGTAGCAACAAGCTGTTTGTGGCAGCGTCTTAGCTGTACCCGCTCTGCGCTCCTGCGCCACTGTCTGCCGTGCATGCAAGGACATTATTTATAACCCGCTCGTAAAAAGAACCGAGCCTGGCTGTCATTGCAGCAGACAGGTTAGTGGTCTCATTCCTCCGCCAGGCCTCATTAGAAGCTCCACGCAGGACAAACTAGACACTCTACCACGCCGGGTTTTTGTGTATCCCTTCCTCCTCCTCCGCCTTTTATTGCCTCAGAAAGAGACTGCACAAATCTTAGCAGAGCAACAGGCTGCCGAGCATATACCTCTAAAGCTGCGACGAGACTGTGGCATCAGACAAATAAATTGCAGACATAATGCACACTGTGCTCAGCCCACACAGACGCCGTAGATAAAATGATGCTCCATCTGCTGCAATGGTGCATCCTGAGTGCGTGTTTGTGTGTGTGTGTTTGTGTGTGTGCAAAAGTTTTTTTTTTGGAACTTGCAAATTGTCAAATGCATGCCACCAGAAAGTCGGCGTTTCTTTTGAAAAACACCCTTTTAATCGGCCCGTGTAACGATCACAGAGATCCCAGTCTTTTAAAAGCCTCCCAAAAGATGCAGCTTTACTGACATGTTGCTAAATACGCTCTCCTACATTGACGCGCTGTTAACCACTGGAGCTAAAAAAAAACAAAAAAAAAACGCCTCGGCAGATGGTTTGTTTCACTGATCCAAATGAGTTTAAAATGGAAAACCAAATAGTAAGAGGTGGATTTGCTCTAGCCATCGATAGATGAGCTCACACTGTGTATATATTCAGTGTTTTGGATGTTTTTCTATTCAATAAATAAATGTCCAGAGTAGTGTTGTCATGATACCAATATTTTGGTACCGGTACCAATATTTCTGTACTTTTCAGTGCTTTGATACTTTTTTAAATAAAGTGGACCACTAAAAAAATTGCATTATTGGCTTTATTTTAACTAAACATTTTAGGGTACATTAAACATATGTTTCTTTTTGCAGTTAAGTCCTTAGATAAAATAGTGAACATACTAGACAACTTGTCTTTTAGTAGAAAGTAAACAGACAAAGGCTCCTAAATAGTCTGCTGACGTATGCAGTAACATATTGTGTCATTTATCATTCTATTATTTTGTCAACATTATTAAGGACAATTAATTGATTTACGTGGACCCCAACTTAAACAAGTTGAAAAACTTATTCGGGTGTTACCATTTAGTGGTCAATTGTACGGAATATGTACTGAACTGTGCAATCTACTAATAAAAGTTTCAATCAATCAATCAATCAAAAAACAAGTGGTAGAAAATGAATTATTAATCTACTTGTTCATTTACTGTTAATATCTTCTTACTTTCTCTTTTAACATGTTCTGTCTACACTTCTGTTAAAATGTAATAATCACTTTTTCTTCCGTTGTTTGATACTTTACATTAGTTTTGGATGACACCACAAGTAGATTAATAATTAATTTCTACCACTTGTCCTTAATAATTTTGACAAAATAATAGAATGGAAATTGACACAATATGTTACTGCATACGTCAGCAGCTAAATTAGGAGCCTTTTTTTGTTTACTTACTAATAAAAGACAAGTTGTCTTGTATGTTCACTATTTTATTTAAGGACAGAATTGCAATAAACATATGTTTAATGTACCCTAAGATGTTTAATTAAAATAAAGCCAATAATGCCATTTTTTGTGATCCCTTTTATTTAGAAAGGTATCGGAAAGTACAGAAAATTATGTTTGGTATCGGTACCAACATATTGGTATCGGGACAACACTAGTAGGTACTTGATTGGTCAGCTTTCTTGACATTACCTTCAAAACCAGCGTCCTCTGTGTTGGAAAATGTGCAATTCTGACAAAGACCAAAAATGTCACGAGCGTGGACGCTGACTAAACTGTAACTCAAATACAGTGGTACCTCAACTTTAGCATGTTTTGAGGTAAGAGCTGTCTTTAGGCAAAATGTTTTTTTGTGACCAACAAGTATGTGCTCCGATCACTCTATCACAAAAAAATAAGAGTTATAGAAATGATTGGAAACTCAAGACAGACATGACATTATGTTCTTTACAAGTGTATGTAAACTTTTGACCACGACTGTATATTATGGCCTCTTTATTGTTGGACAAGTGCAGAGTTACAGTGAAACGTACACAATAGCGTGTTTTGGACCCACATCCTCAGTGTGGAAACATTAGCATTAGAGCTACAGCCACACAAAACAGTGTGTTCCCAGTAAACTGTCTAAATGCCAGCATATTTTGGACAAAACATTATTATGTTTGGAGAAATTCTATACACAAAAATATAATTAAATCTACCACAAGCTTATCAGTTGGAAACATGACAAGATGATATGTGCGAACCCCAAGTATGACATAATTAGGGACTCCTTTTTTTGTCATCCTCTTTCTTTTCCGCTGCTATCTCCGATTTTGCTTGGTATCTTAATGTGGCAAGAAAGAAAGAAAGAAAGAAAGAAAAAAAGTCTCATCCTTTCTGATTGCATCTGATTGCAATTTTGTCATGGCTCCTCTGGCAAGCCGGCAAGAAGCGTTCCCATCAGCAGCTGTAGCTAATTAGCCGCTATCGCTAGCTCTTTTTGGCTCACCCTGCGCTACCTCCCTCGGCCCGCTCGCTTGGAAGTAAAAATTATTGGATTGTCGAGATAAACAAGGGTTGGCAAGAGAGCAGAAGACCGATGAGGAAAGGATTCAAGGATGGAAAAAAAACATACTTTCAGAGGAAGTGATTCGCTTATAATAGATTATAAATCATGGATTGCAAAAGTTATATCAAGCCAGTGTGGTCATTCTTTGTGCGTCGTGCAACACTTTTGGCCACAACTTTTTTCTGGAGTCTGCAGTATCTGATTTAGAGTTCTATTTGTTGCTTTAACGGCGTAGCAAGCAAAGGCCGAGAACAAACCCCAACGTACTTCAGCTGGTCAATGAATAAAACCGCCTCACCTGGATGGTCAGTGGTCAGACCATTTAAGGCCGGCGAATAACTCCTGCTTTGGCGTCATAATAGAACTCCAGACAACCCATCCTCACAGATACTAAAGATTATTTATTTGGCATGAAATTATTGGGATTATAATCGAATGTTACACCCTTTGAGGACATCAGGGGAGAGAAGAGCTACTTTTAAATGTAATACTTAAAGGCCTACTGAAACCCACTACTACCGACCACGCAGTCTGATAGTTTATATATCAATGATGAAATCTTAACATTGCAACACATGCCAATACGGCCAAGTTAGCTTACTAAAGTGCAATTTTAAATTTTGCGCGAAATATCCTGCTGAAAACGTCTCGGTATGATGACGCCTGCGCGTGACGTCACGGATTGTAGAGGACATTTTGGGACAGCATGGTGGCCAGCTATTAAGTCGTCTGTTTTCATCGCAAAATTCCACAGTATTCTGGACATCTGTGTTGGTGAATCTTTTGCAATTTGTTCAATGAACAATGGAGACAGCAAAGAAGAAAGCTGTAGGTGGGAAGCGGTGTATTGCGGCAGGTGTTGTGCCGGATAACGCACCCCCGCCGTAGAATGCACCCCTTGACTGTTGTGCCGGATAACACAGCCGGTGTTTCATTGTTTACATTCCCAGAAGATGACAGTCAAGCTTTACCATTGGCCTGTGGAGAACTGGGACAACAGAGACTCTTACCAGGAGGACTTTGAGTTGGATGCGCAGTTGCCCGTACGTGCGTGCCGCTATGTGCATGTCACGTACATAACTTTGGGGAAATATATGTGCTGTATGAACTTTGGGGAGGTGAACAGTGCTTTGGGCTGTGGGATTGAGTGTGTTGTGCAGGTGTTTGAGTTGTATTGGCGGGTTATATGGACGGGAGGGGGGAGGTGTTTGTTATGCAGAATTAATTTGTGGCATATTAAATATAAGCCTGGTTGTGTTGTGGCTAATAGAGTATATATATGTCTTGTGTTTATTTACTGTTTTAGTCATTCCCAGCTGAATATCAGGTCCCACCCGCCTCTCACAGCATCTTCCCTATCTGAATCGCTCCCACTGCCCTCTAGTCCTTCACTCTCACTTTCCTCATCCACGAATCTTTCATCCTCGCTCAAATTAATGGGGAAATTGTCGCTTTCTCGGTCCGAATTGCTCTCGCTGCTGGTCACGAAAAAATTTCTCAAATTGGTAAATTTCAATTGGAGAAAGTATAAATGAAGGAAATATTGTTTTATAAATATGTGAACTATGCCTACATGGTTTGATTTAACATTTTCAGGACTTGTGCATATTCCATAAACGATACCAATAGGTAGAACAAAGTTGATTTTGCATTACGGTTGTACGGTATACCGGTATTAGTATAGTACTGCGATACTAATGAATCATTTTCGGTACTAAACAGTCTCTGAAACGTACCGGTCCCGCATCCCCCAACGCCCGCGTCGGAGTCGCGTCATGGTATTGCTGGTTTACAAAGCAGACTACCATGTTCAGTAGTACACAATCACGGAGTACTTACAAGCAGACACAGTGTGTAGACAGAAAAGGGAGAACGGATGCATTTTTGCTTAAAAAGTAACGATAAAGGTGAAGTTATAACACTGAAACGCCCTCAGGAAGATGTGCTTTAAGACATGGCTAGCTAGCTATCGGCAAACGTCCCTCCACCGTCGGCAGTGTTTTAGGTACTACTAAATCACTAATCCTGGTTTCCATGGCGACAAATAAAGTATGTTTCTTACAAGTATCATCCCTGCAGGACGAGGAATAGCTAAACATGCTTCACTACACACCGTAGCTCACGGCAACAAAATGTAAACAAACCTATGGTGGATCTAAACCTAACATCTACTGTAATGATATCAAGTACAGGCACGTATCTAGTCGATACTACTATGATAATGTCGATATGTTTTGGCATCACAACATATTTTGTTTTTTTTAAATGTCTATTATGTTTATAAACTCAGGAAATATGTCCCTGGACACATGAGGACTTTGAATATGACCAATGTATGATCCTGTAACTACTTGGTATCGGATTAATACCCAAATTTGTGGTATCATCCAAAACTAATGTAAAGTATCAAACAACATAATAATAAGTGATTATTACATTTGAACACAATATGTTACTGCATATGTCAGAAGACTAATTAAGAGCCTTGTTTTTTTACTTACTACTAAAAGACAAGTTGTCTAGTATGTTCACTATTCTATTTAAGGACTTAAATAAAGCCAATAATTAAATGTTTTTGTGGTACCCTTTATTTAGAAAAGTACCGAAAAGTATCGAAATAATTTTAGTACCGGTACCAATATATTGTATCGTTACAACACTATTTTGTATAATAGGATTCCTTAAAATTTGTCTTTGAAAAGTCACCTCTCTCCTCTGAATTAAGAATATTGCATCCCAATCCCCATCCGTGAACCGGCCTGCTCACATATTCCAATTGTGTAGGAAGCCTACGCGCTACTATTTGTTATTTTGAAATTAATAAAACAAACCTCTTTCAAATGTTGTGCCAAATGTAGGATAACTCAGTTTTAGTATTCGGCTGTGAAACATACTGTGTTCTGATCATATACATCATATACCATATGGTTCTTTGCAAAAGCTCTGCTATCAGCAACAGAGCCAATGCTCTAATGAGGTACGAAGCAGGAATATAAAAGTGAACAAAGTCCACCGCAGGTTCCTAATCAGCAGGTGTTTCTCTCCTAATTGAACATATGGTGCGAGCTAATTGGAGTCAAGCAGACATAGCCTCTTGACTGACTCGGATGAGGTGACTGGTGTCGGGGAAGGATTTTGCTTCAACCAGTTCCAGACATGCACATTGGTCTTTTGTCATGCGACGATTTCTTGTAAGCTAGAACTCTTGCACTCCTGCAGCGCTGCACACAGGGTGGAACTTTATTAAAATGTGCACGCCTACTGTGTTGCCTGTCCTATCATTGTTCTGACAAAACTCAAAAAGTCTTCACACGGCTCACTGCAACTTTACGGCGTTTAGCTGAATCACCACAGAATTCGGTACACACTTTTAGGGGACTAGCAAGCACAAGGCTGTAGAATTTGAGGAATATTGGTTTTGAAACATGGCCGCCATCAAACCAAATGTCTTAATGTCTTAGCAGGGGCACAGGTGAAACTGAGCTAGTTTGTCGGGCTGTGAATCTTTGGGCACCACATGATTCGATTTGATTCAATTCTTTGGTTTAACGATTTGATTCAAAATCAATTCTCGATTCAAAACGATTATTTATTCAAAATCTATACTTTTTTTTTTAACAACAGTTTGACTTGCAGTAGGTAGGAGATTCATATTTCCCCATTTATCGCATTTTACCGGATACGAGAAACGTGACAAATTGAAGGGGTGCACTATCCACGTCAGCTGCAGTAGAGTGTGTTTTGTGCCAGTTTCAACTTTGACCACAGCATCAGTTGCCATGTAGAGAGCCACTTTCCATAATTTCTGGCAGACTGCATTGCAAAATTATTTAACCCTACACCTTCTTCTCATGTAGATCCACCCAGGAATGGGGCCGTATGAACCCCTTCCTTATTGTACATGACAGTCTGGGGACTGAACTGGTTCGTAGTTTGATGACCATCTGCAGGGGCGCCGCTAGGGATTTTGGGCCCCATGAAAAGAATCTTTACAGGGCCCCCAACATAGTGTCATTATTTTTTCTGTATTATAATTTCATCATCTTTAGGGGCCTCTCAGGGCCCCCCTCCATCATGGGCCCCTAGAATCTGTCTTCTTTACCCCCCCTTTTCGGCGCCCCTGACCATCTGTATCTGTATTACATGTATGCCAGAATGTCTTGGAAAGCATTTTGACCAACAGGGAACACCAAAAATATCATGTGCCTTGTTTTGAGGCATCTTAACTTTTTCCCAACTGTAGGGTATTCACACATTTACCAAAAAGGCTCCAAAGGGGATTTGTCCCCCCTTGCCCTAAGGCTTAGCGATATGTTCATTTATATCTATTGACCCATTTGTTGGTGGCAGCTGTCATCGCAAATTAATCATCCTGCCAAAATCAGAATGTGATCAGAGAGCAAGAAATCACAGAGTCCATTCCCTGGATCTGTGACTTGATAAGGTAATAATGACTTTGATTTGATAATCACTTGGCTAACAAACTTAATACTATTACATAATTATTCCGCCCCTCATCTCCGACAGTATTCATTTGTGGATTTCCGCTCGCTTGTTGGCATCGCCGCTTCCTGTTCTCCATTTTAGCCGCTGCTGCTCTATTGACAAATGAGAATGACAAACTACCTCTTTGAGAAAATTCTTCATAAATCACACACAAATTACGCTCGAGTGCATCCCGGCACAACTACGACAACATGTTTGACGGATCGATGACACTCGCCACAGGGAGTGTGTGTAATGACATATGCCATTAGGTGTAGGGTAGACTTATTTAAATCAATACGTTTGTCTTGTACAGGGGAAAATTTAAAATAAAAAAAATCACATCCATCCCTTGGGGTCCAGACTTGAACCTTGAGTTGTTTACCATGCCTCTATAGACCCTCGCCTGCACAGTTGGGAGTCCAACACTATACAAGTCATGCCATTCTAATAATTATGACAGACATTGCTACAGTAACAACATTTTGGTATCAGACTCATTGAAACATTTGTCAAACAGCCGACAAAAAGGTGGATCTCTAATTCATAAAACCAGTGGCAGAAGAGCAAATCCAAAGTCCTTGGTACACAAAAAGCTGCTCAATGTCTGAAAGTTATGTCAGGTTGACAGCAATGGCAACAAAACAGCACAAACTAGTCAAAATCAAAGCAGTACCGCACTAAAATCCACAAAAAAATTAAACGGATAACCTTTTTTTCCTATTTTATAAAAGTAAAACAAAAACATTTGAAATTGTTTATATTCTTTTATGAATAATAATTTAATCAAATATGGAGACGATGAATAACCAGCGTCCACACTTAATTTGTGAAAAAATGCGGCAAGTTTACCAGAAAGTAGTTTTACGGATTCTCTAAACATTTAACGGATGACTGAACTGAACTTTTTGCAAACTTGCAATAAGAAACAAATGTTTAATGTACCGTAAGATTTTTTGTTAAAATAAAGTCAATAATGCCATTTTTTGTGGTCCCCTTTATTTAGAAAAGTACCAAAAAGTACAGAAAAGCACCAAAATAATTTTGGCCCCGGTACCAACATATTGGACAACACTAGTATGTATGTGCGTGTGTGTGTGGGTGGGAATGTATGTATGTATAGAATTATATCCCCTCCTGCTCTGGTCCGGCTGTGCCAAACACTAAATAGAACCAAACATTGTATAAAATTAAATACAAATAAGGAAACCAGAGAAGTATCCCACACTTTTCTTTTGTAAAGTAAATATGTACAGCAGATATTCATCTACAACATCAATATGATTTGCCTAAGCAGCTGTACAGGACAGATTAAAAAAAAGTTTATTATTTTTTACTTGGACTGTCCGTGGGTCGAATTGGGAACCCCTATTCTAAAAAATTTCCCTTGCTCATAAATGGGGATGTATTTACACTCAATTCAGTTTCCTTTATTTAACTAGTTAAGACTCATTGAAGATTAAAATCTATTTTTCAAGAAGGACCTGACAAGGAGGGCGGCACAAAACAAAGTCACAATAATAATTACAACAAGACAATACAAGAGAACAACAGCAGTCATACCACAACAGGTGAAATATAATTTAAAAAGTTTAAGCAATAATTCATTTTAAAAGCAAGTACATTGCCGAAGAGAACTGGTTTCTCGATCTTTTAAAATAGACCTAAACTCCCCACAACTCAATGTAATATGACAAAGATATAATATGGCATGTTCTCAGGATAGAACTCGAGCTGGCTACAGCCATAATTAACAACGCTATTTTCAGGTATTTCAGGTTTTTCCTTAACCTAACAATTCATGTATTGGACGGTGAGCTTTGTATGTCATTTGTGAACAAATGTGACAGCATTAATCTGCTCATCTCAATTTAAAACAGGGCCAAGAAACGACTGAATGCACCAGAGGCCAACGTTCTAAGCAGTGAAAGCTCCTCATTGGCTTAAATTGATTGTGTCACGCTGTCAGGAGGGAGTTGATAAATGGCCCGAAACTTGGCATTTTGAATAACAAATCTCTGGGGGGTAGAGAAAGGGAGGAAAAAAAAAAGCTCAAATTCAGTCATCCAGCTATGGTCAGATCTCAGGATGAAGAAGTTGAAGTGCAAAGACGAAGAAGAAACATATAAAAATCAGATGAGATTACGACTGATTGTTTTTGAGTAATAGCTGCACACTGTGTTAGATCCCCCAGGCCTGCTATACTGCATCTGGCCAAAGACAAAGCTAATCGCACAGGACGTGGACGTGAGGGTGTGCTTCGCCGCGGGGCAGCTATGCTCACACTGAGTGTGATGTTTGTGTGTGTGTGTGTGTGTGTGTGTGTGTGTGTGTGTCTTTGATCACAAGCTCATTGCGGGGGTCAATGCACAAACATGGCATAGACTTCATAGGCATGGGGGGGGGAAACATTGTTGTAAAACATTTTTATGTACCTTTGTGTAAATTGCAATAATGCTGTGCGTAAAGCACATTCAGGCCTGTGTGTGACCTTGTCCGCATTGACTCACGGAAAGTATCCCTGCTTGTTGCTAATTTAACAATGCACCATTGTTCACAATGTGGGCATTTTCCACTTAGTTGTGTCATACGCTCTCACCCCCCTTCAAACTGAGCCTACCCCCTTCCTCCTACCTTGTATTTAGTGTATAAAGAATAACACATCCCTCTTCCTATCGCACACTCCTTACATACTTTGCTACTTTTTATGATGTAATGTCCAATGTGTCCAACCTGTCATGTGGTGTGGCCCAGGGCTCTGTTCTGGGGCCTGTTTTTTTTTTGTTGTAGCTGATGCCGCTTGGGAGGTTGAGTAGTATTTTTAAAAATGTTTCTCATCATTTCTATGCAGATGATATTCAACTGTTATGCTCCTTCAATGATTCAGAATTTCACTTTTTGTCTGAGTTCTTGGAGTGCGTATCCTGTATTAAAAACTGGTTGTCCTTAAATTTCCTCCAGCTTCAAACTAAACGGAAACTGATAACTAACTGCTCCTAATAAAAAGATCACCCTGATCAAGAACTCCCTTGGTGCTCTGGGTGCATCTGTTAAAAGCAGCCTCAGAAACCTTTGGGTCGTGTTTGATCAGTCGATGTCTTTGGAGGGTCACTACTGTCAACTGACCAAAAACAGTTTTTATCATCTCAGAAATATTTCTAAAGAGATAATTTTTTTGTCAAAATTGGATCTTGAAATGATCATTCCCGCGTTCATTTCGTCTCATATTGACTATTGCAATTCTCTTTTCACTTGTTTTAACAAGTCAACGCCAAAGAGACTACAGACTGTACAAAATGCAGCTGCCAGACTTTTGACCGGTGCACCCAGAACAGCCCATATTACCCCCATTTTATGCAGTCTTCATTGGCTTCCAGTTAAATTCTGCATTGAGTTTAACATTTTTGTCCTGACATTCTGTGCATTGCATGGTGGGGCCCCTCGGTACATCACTGACTTGCTATGCCCCTACTATTCAGGGCGCAGCCTCCGGTCTTCAGGTCAGGGTCTTCTAAAGATTCCCAACACTTGTTTTAAAACCCGTGGAGACCTGGCATTCCAGGCTATAGCTCCCAGACTCTGGAACAATTTTCACCAGTCCCTCCGTGATCTTGACTGTGTTGACACATTTAAGAAACATTTGAAAACTTCTCTTTTTAGTAAAGCTTTTACTTAATGCACCTTTTAACTATCATTTTCAATCCACTTTGTATTATTTTTATGATGTTGCCCCTGTTGTTTTAAGTGAAATGTTGTTTTACTTCATCTATGTTTTGTACAGCGCTTTGTGATGTTATCTGTGAAAAGCGCTTTATAAATAAAATGTACTTACTAAGTAACTTATTATGAATGTGACCTGTACCTTTGTTGAACCACTTGGGCCATTTCAATAAATATAAGAAAAGACAGTTTTGTTTGACCGCTTGATTAGGAAATTTCCAATACAGTACTTTCCATTAATTGATTTAAATGTTTAAATTAGATTAGGATACCCCACGGTGTAATGGTGCATTCCATTTAACTCATAATTTGGAATGGGAGCTGGAAATTACGTCAGAGCTTCGTTACGTGGCCATGCACTTGCCTTATCTGAATATAACAACTTCTGGGAAAAAATAGTAGCTCCTTCATATCGTATTGCATGTTACTAGGGCGTAACATGCAATACGATATGTGAAAGAGGCAATAAATGAACATTATGGAGACTTAGAGTAAATGTATAAAAAAAGGGACGTGAGGAATATAAGTTATACACACTGTCTAGAACATATAGTCAATAAATGAGTTGTCCATGCAAATGCAGGCACCAATTGAGAGCAAGGTAGAAAAACCTACAGGCGTCTTTGATGAGTGAATGATGAGCACACTTCCATTGCTATGCCAGCACGTGTTAGAGGAATGGGATCTGAATGGAGGTAGTCATTTGTCAACTTTGACACTGCGGGGAGGTGTTGTCAGACACCAGTGAGAATATCGAATTAGAGATGTGAAGGGTAGAAGGAAAGTGAGAAAAGGAGGCGCTCTGTAGTCGGCAAACAGGAAAAAAGTGGACGAGGCGGGCTGGAGGAGGGGTGGGTGTGTGTGAATAACAAATTAATTAGAAATGGGAGCAAGATAGCTTTGGATGAGCGGCCCGACGGACGGGCATGGGTGAAAAAAAAGCCAATCATGGCGCAGTGAGCTGTGAGCCCCATCCATTATGTGGAGACTGACAAGTTACCAGCAGTCAGAGCAGGAGTTGCACTTAATAAATCAAAGCTGACAACTCTTCCTGGGCCCTATCTCAAGTACAGCTTTGCAACTTCCCCTTCCTCTGCTTCCATTTTGCATCACCTTCAACCACGGCATCGAACATCATTTGTCTCCTGTTGTTCCCATAAATATGCACGAGATCATGTAAGCAGTAAAACAGCTGATAAGTGAAACACTTGACCCAAAGGGACTATCACTACTAACTATTATGAACATTGTAGCTAATAGAGATCTGGTGGTTAACATAATACATTGTAACAGATAATATTAATTCAACCTGACTACAGCTTCTTGGTACTTTGGTTTTAAAGGGAAAACTGCACTTGTTTTTAATTTTATTCATCACTCATCCATTCCACCCAAAAAAAAATTAAAATAAAATAATGATATATAGATATGTCCACAGCTGTCGTCCGTATGGACCACAGCGGTACTCAGTTTTAATACACTTTTCCACCACTTGTGGCAGTAATGACAATATCAAACAAACCAAAGTATGGAGCTCAAGTCGGATAATTTCTCCAGTGCAAAAATTATGACAAAAGTAGTGAAATCTATTTTAATTTTCACTTTAATATTATTGACAGTTTATTTAAATAACATATGTATTGTATTCAATAATTGAGTGAGAATGTATTTATTTTAGCACTGTGTAATTGTACATTTAATTTTTTATCAGTTTTTGAGTCCCTTCTTACGGGTATTTATTTTGTAATCAGCCATGATAATAAACTTTGTGATTAACTCATGCTTTCATATCATTTGAAAGGGTTTACCCTGTTAAACTGTAAGTAGATTAGATATAATTGTTGAATATGATTACAATTAAGTAAGATTATTAACTCATAGTTAATATTTGAGTGGGCCGAAGGCCCATTTTTATTGGAAAAGTTGGACTCCAAGGTCAAAAGGGTTAAGAACACCTGTTTTAAAGGGCTTTATAGGCTGAAAACATTGATCCTAATTACCTGCACTGTTAGCCGCCTCATACTGGCAGTTTTAATTTCGATATAGTACACACCAAAAAGGGAAACGCATATGTTTTTGTTTCACTTTTACAAAACAGTGCAGTTTCTCTTTAAACCAATCAGACCTATCTTAAATAGTATGGTAGCAATCGAGCAGTTTATTTACCTGAACTGCAAAGAGAACAAGATATGGTTATTGGCAGCATGTGATAATTGGAGAGTGTACTTCTGTACCAAAATGAAAGATAACTACGAAAAGACATTTGCTCGAAAAGTAGACAAATCTTCTGTTATTTTGGTTTCCATGTCTCGATTCTCATTTAGTCTGGATCTACAAAAAAGACAGGCAGCCTTTAAACCACAATCACCGTCAAACCACCTCAGAAGCTGTGGGCTGCAAAGTGGACAAAGCCCTGCCGACGAGATTGATAATTGGAGCAGACACACTGTTTTCCCCCCAAAGCATTTGGAGACTGTCTGACATCCACTGTCTGTGAGCAGTGTACCTGGAGCTTCCTCCACGGCAAAACAGCAAAGGGGATTTTTAGAGATTTGCTGCAAAAGCCAGTCAAAGACAAAAAGGACACAATCAGAACTCGACGGGATGCAATGGTGAAAGCAACATCATTATCTTTAGAAAAAAAAACAGGGAAAAACTTATGCAATATCCTAGGGAAACTGTCTTCAATCTGTCGGTAATTACACATAGTAATCACAGGACGCACCATAAAGTGTTTGCGTACTACAACTTGCATAAACATGGCTAATGAGTGCCTCCCGTGAAGGCAGAAGATCAACACAGTCAAACATGAACCATGCCCATGTTATAAATATTGCACTTTTTAAACGGAATAGTCATGCAAAGATAATGATGTTTTGCCTGCGATATGTTCACTTTAGATCTTCATGCTTTGTGGAAAAACATTGGAGATAACTTCTTGATATCTCCCTGTGTTCCTCATCAGATCAGTACGCTGTTGAAAAGGAAGTTGAGGGCATGTGTTATTTATTTTGTGTTTAATTGTAGCAGTGGTTGATATATTTTGACACTTTTATTACAGTTTAGGATGTTTGAAGGTTACCTGCCTTGTATAGGTTGCCAACTGTCCTTAAAAAACAGAATTGTCCCGTATATTTTCATTAAAAAAGTACACTTTGATTTGCAATTTTTTTTACCGTGAGAATGACACATTTTCTGTGAAGGTTAAATACACTTCATTAAATGACAACATTTTCATGACCGTTTGCTACAGGCTTTTGCCACAGGCTAAGCCAATGGATACCAGCTTGCCCCATTGACCTATCAAATCCATTGCAGTTCGACTTTTCTGGCATCTGTTCGTTTTGCCTTGACTGCTATCACTCTGCCTCAGCTTGGAGGTAGCAAGCCAGCATTATCTTCCTAGTTCCTAGTAATCAGACTCAAAATACGACCTTTTATCACAATTACATTTTTTTGTAAAAAAAAAATATATATATATATATATATATATATATATATATATATATTAAAGCGAAACTTGAGAATTTCAAACATTGTTTTGTCTGAGTTAAATGTGGCTGTCACATCTACGAGCTACGTGCTAACTTATTAGCATCGCAAGCTTACTTTTTTGGAAGTATCATTAAGAAACACTGCTCTCATAATAAATATATTGTGTCCTCAAAACACAACTTGAGTATCTAAGTTGGTCCAGTTTTATAACAGCAACACTAGACTACACACAGGGGTTTCCAACAGGTAGTTGGCGAGACCATTACACTACACTTGTTACACAACTATATATATATATATATATATATATATATGTATATATATATATATATATATATATATATATATATATACATATATATATATATATATATATATATATACACACATTAGAGGTGTGGGGAAAAAATCGATTCGGATTTGAATCGCGATTCTCATGTTGTGCGATTCAGAATCGATTCTCTTTTTTTTTTAAATCGATGTATTTTTTATTCATTTTTTATTTAATTTTTTTAATTTTTATTATTATTTTTTTTTTTTTTATTTATCAATGCAACAAAACAATACACAACAATACCATAACAATGCAATCTAATTCCAAAACCAAACCCGGCCCAGCAACACTCAGAACTGCAATAAGCAGCCCAGTCCTCCACACAAATCTTCTCTAGATCAGTCAAGTTTCGGGGCAGTCGCCGAGCAACACCAAGTTTCAGCTCCCTCCAAAGATGTTCTATTGGATTTAGGTCTGGAGACTGGCTAGGCCACTCCAGAACCTTGATATGCTTGGTATGGAGCCACTCCTTGGTTATCCTGGCTGTCATTGTCATGTTGGAAGACCCAGCCACCACCAATCTTCAATGCTCTGACTGAGGGAAGGAGGTTTTTGGCCAAAATCTCACAATACATGACCCTGTTCATCCTCTCCTTAATACAGTGCAGTCGTCCTGTCCCCTTTTGCTGAAAAGCACCCCCAAAGCATGATGTTTACCCCCCAGGCTTCACTGTAGGGATGGTGATACTCATCCTTATTTTTCCTCCAAACCCGAATTTTGTATCTGGCCTCTTTTGACAGCTCTTTGGTCTTGCCCATGGTAGCAGTTGGACCTTGACTGACTGTGGGCTGCACAAGTGACTTTAATGAGCTCAAAGGGGTGGTGGGTGGGTGATTACTTGTGTGGTCAACAGTGTTGGGTTAGTTACTGAAAACCAGTAACTAGTTACAGTTACTAGTTACTTTATTTCAAAAGTAACTCAGTTACTAACTCAGTTACTTACACCAAAAAGTAATGCGTTACTGTGAAAAGTAACTATTTAGTTACTTCTTTTTTTTCTAAAGCTCCCATTAATGCCCTTTTAGCCTTCATTTCAGTACTGTTATTGCACTGGAGAATAATACAATATGTTGATCAACTTGACATGCATTTTTATTTTCCTTTTAACATAATGAAAAACAGTGCAACATAAAAAGGCATTTCTCCTTTCTTTAAACTTGGACCAATGACCATTAATAAAAAACAACTTAAAGTGCAACATAAGAAGGCACATCATCTTCCTTGAAAGATAGGTAGTGAAATAAAGCCTGACATCTGGAGTGATGCTGCTGTCTTCCACACTTGGAGCCATGGATTGTACAATCCTTGTTTTCAGTGGCAGGATCATTGACACAGATGGTGAAGTTTCAGTGCTCAGTAGAGATGTAACACTTTTGAGGGGTTTAAGCACCTGGAGGACCTCCTCTGCCACTCTCACATCGTCATCAGAGAGGGTGATGATGTCTTTGACATTTGTCTTCAGGGTGTTGTGGGTCAATGCAGAGTATACAGCTGCCTGCTGCTCCAACATATCATAAGTGGAGTTCCACCTCGTTGGGACATCATGTATGAGCTTTATGAGTAGTCAGCTTTAGCATTTCTTGCTTTGTTTTAAGCACATGAGCAGCTGTTGTGCTTGGGTGGAAGTAGGAAACCTCCTTCCTGATCCTCCCAAGGAGGCGCTCCATCCTATTGACTGAGATGTGATGCCAAATTCACTACATGTGCAAAGCACCTCTCTGTGGTCCCAGTCCTGCCTCATTCACTGTAATTATTTGATTTTTGGCATTATCACGTGTGACTGGGATATCTTTATCTTCCATTCCTCCACTGCTTGTGTCAGTACCTGCGCAAGGTGACTCTCGTAGAGGGGGCGTGTCTTCTCATCTCCCAGTCTGCTGTGATGAAGTGAGCGCTTATAGTTCCGCTGGACGTCCACCCGTCTGTCATGAGCGCAACAGATGCTCGGGATAGTTCATCCACAACTTTTTTCTTCTCCTGCTCATAAAGATCTGACACAATCTTATCGCTGAAGTAGGTGCGCGACGGGGTGTCGTAACGTGGCTCAAGCACGTTCAGCATGTATATAAAACCCTCGTTTTGCACAACAAAGTCTGCACCTATAGACACACCGATTAAATGGCGGGGGCGTTCAAGCTCCTCTGTTACTCCGCTCGCCATGACCGCACTGTGTGTGGACTGAACGTGCCAACAACTTCTTTTTTTTTTGATGAGGTGGCGACTTGCCGCCTTCCGCCCGAATGCAACTGAGATAGGCTCAAGCACCCCCCGCAACCCCAAAAGGGACAAGCGGTAGAACATTGGATGGATGGATATCAAACCGCGGATCACGTGTGTCCCTCCCCTCCCCACACATGCCTCTTTTCTTCTCTCCGGCGTGTGACAGAGGAAGATTCAGAAGAACGACACCGCAGCGCTTGTTTCTAGTCGATACTAAAAAATAACGTAAAATAACGCAGTAACGCATCATGTAGTAACGGTAACTGAGTTACTGGATATAAAAAATAACGCGTTAGATTACTCGTTACCGCCGAAACTAACGGCGTTACAGTAACGCGTTACTTTGTAACGCGTTAGTCCCAACACTGGTGGTCAAGGAGAACTTTTTTAAGGTAAACTGACAGCTCTTTGAGAGTCATAATTCTTGCTGATTCTCATATGTGCAAATACTTATGAACCACAGTAACATACAAATAAATCATTAAAAAACATACAATGTGATTTCCGGATTATTCGTTTTAGATTATGTCTCTAACAGTGGAAATACATCTATGATGAACATTTCAGACCTCTCCCTAATATCTAAGTGGGAGAACTTGCAAAATTGCAGGGTGTGAAAATACTTGTGTATATCACTGTATATATATATATATATATATATATATATATATATATATATATATATATATATATATATATATATATATATTATAGTGATTGATACTACACTTTATGGTAGTGCCACTACACTTTATGATAGTGACACATGATAGTGACACAAATAGATTATACAGTTGCACTACACTTGTAGTAAAAAAGGAGGATTACCTCCAAATTCTTCAGGACAACCTAAAATCATCAGCCCGGAGGTTGGGTGTTGGGCGCAGTTGGGTGTTCCAACAGGACAATGAACCCAAACACACGTCAAAAGTGGTAAAGAAATGGCTAAATCAGGCTAGAATTAAGGTTTAAGAATGGCCTTCCCAAGGTCCTGACTTAAACATGTGGACAATGCTGAAGAAACAAGTCAATGTCAGAAAACCAAGAGGAGTGGTCCAAAATTCAACCAGAAGCTTGTGGATGGCTACCAAAAGCGCCTTATTGCAGTGAAACTTGCCAAGGGACATGTAACCAAATATTAACATTGCTGTATGTTTTCTTTTGACCCAGCAGATTTGGTCACATTTTCAGTAGACCCATAATAAATTCATAAAAGAACCAAACTTCATGAATGTTTTTTTGTGACCAACAACTCAAGACAGCCATGACAATGTTTTTTACAAGTGTATGTAAACTTTTGACCACGACTGTACATATATATAAAACAAACAAAAAAAAACACTTTCTGCCATTCACCCGAAGCGCCCCTTGCTTTGCAATTACTACTGAAGAAGAAGAAAAAAAAACTTTGTGAAACGAGTAGAGACCTCTCCTGTGCGAGGCAGGCTGTCACTCTAGCATGTATGACATTAGCTTCTCCCTTGGTTGAAGTAATTGGACTGGCTGTCCGTCAGGCCTGCAGGAGATGGGTTAGGAGGGCGCCCAAAAGGGAATGGTGGGGGTGGGGGCGTTCACCGGCAGCAGGTATACCCTTCAGAGAGTCTCTCTGATGAGGTCCCGTAAGCTCGGTGCATCTGCCGCCTCAGATAACCACAGCTCAAATGCCACTGGGAGAGGTGGGGTATAGAAAGATGGATCTTCTCTTCATGTCTACGCATTTTAGACGGACATGAAGGGAGTGCTTATCCTGGAATACGGCATGGAAATACACAACGTTGCGTTGGTCGTCGGAGGCCGGGGCGGTGCAAGCTTGACACAGCTGCTCTTAATCCGACATTCCGCTTCCTTGCTCCAAGGATTCCAATGGATTTCCCGCCGTGGAACGACGTGTCGGCGCCAAACAAGGCTGCAAGTGTGTGCACTGTCACAAATCGGATTCCAAAAATGGAAAAATAATCTACATTTTTGTTGGGTTTGATTCCTCGGTCCTTCGCCGCCGCCCTCGAGGCCTCGTGACAGGCAGATGGCTGCCGAGATTATAATGGTTGGATGTGCCGCCTACGTTCTCCCTTAAGTCTTGGTGTTTGATGTTGCAAGGCCACCACTTTCAAAATAATAACAAGCTCCAAGTCTCGCTCATGCTGTGTGACAACGGGGCGCAAATGTTTGCAGAACATAAGCAAGCTGAATGGCAACAGCTTCAGAAAAAAGAAAATACAACTCTAACCTTGGTCTACGGCGTATGGCTTTGCATGCATAACGAGTGAAGAATTCTGAGAAAATGAAGCATGGTTACAACATTTTTACCAATACCGTATTTTCAGGAATGCAGAGTGCACAGGGATATAAGTCTCACCCACTAAGTTTTAGAAGAAATACACATTTTCCCCATACATTATCCGCACTAGACACATATACTGTATATATACGTTGTGAAATTAGTTATTTACACTAAACTATTTTGTAAATGTTATTTTACATACCTTAATTGTCTGCAACACGGCAGTAAAACAGCTGATCAAACAAAACAGAAGTCATCCTCATGGACCGGCAATCTGTAGAAGCTAGCTCAATAATCAGCTAAAAATACTCAATAAATCCATTTTGACGTTTTGGTGAATTTCCAAAATTGAAACAATTCAAAGAGAATGCCATTGTAAGTTAATAATACTAACAAAGACACTCATAACCAGTGTTGGGTTAGTTACTGAAAAACAGTAACTAGTTATAGTTACTTCATTTCAAAAGTAACTCAGTTACTAACTCAGTTACTTACACCAAAAAGTAATGCGTTACTATGAAAAGTAACTATTTAGTTACTTCTTTTTTTCTTCTTTTTTTTTAAAGCTCCAATTAATGCCCTTTTAGCCTTCATTTCAGTACTGTTATTGCACTGGAGAATAATACAATCTGTTGATCAACTTGGCATACATTTGTATCACTGAACTCTGCTAAGCAATGTGGTCTACATACAACACTAAGACAAAGATATGTTACAAAGGCCAATTTGTTTCTCGCCAGAACAAATTGACAAAACTATTATAAATAGCTGCAACATAACATACATAAGTAACAAACAGCATAGCATAATAACAGCATAGCTGTAAAGCAAGAAAGGCACACACTACATACACAAAGCCTAACCAGGCATTTTTTCCTCAAGAAATTCTGACACAAAATCATGTCTGAAGCCCAGAACACTCTACACATTTCCCCAGTTTTAGTTTAGAGATAAGGAACGATTGGCCTGGCCCACTAGGATCCCTCTTTATGTTTGTGAACTTTATAGTCTATACATTTAGAGTGATGCGTTTACAGCCACACAAAAAGTCGGACAACTCCAACACCACACATAAAGTGTAATTTCAGGTCGTTACTCTATGATTTACCAATCAAATGTGTGCCTATTCTAGTATCATTTATTAGGAATCTTAATTTATAAATATTAATCATTAAATGCTGTTAATATATTAAATACATACTAATAAAAATATTTTTTTTACAAACAGGAAGTTGCAGGAATGTACACATGATCCCCTGCTTACATTTTATTGTGCAACATGTGAATGTTTTAATGGGAACTAAATGCAATGTCTGAAAGGGTTACAAACTATTTCCAAAGCAGGACATCCACCCAGACAAACAATACAAGTACACAGTTTATGAAAAACAATATTTGTTGTTATTGTCATTGTAAGTGGGCCTAAACACTTATGTTAAAAATGGAAATGACTGCTGTCATTTGATTATAATAATAAGAGAATGTCTATCTGTGTTGGCCCTGCGATGGGTAGGGACTTTTCCAGGGTGTACCCAGCCTTCCGCCAGAATGCAGCTGAGATAGGCTCCAGCGACCCCGAAAGGGACAAGCGGTAGAAAATGGATGGATGGATGGAGATGGAACTTGTTATTTAGTCAGGTTTGGGACAGGTGTGCTGCTGGTGTAGCCACAGTTCTGATGTTGCTCACATGTGCTCCACTGAATGCTCAGGGAGTTTTTGCGTTTGCTCACACACATGAAAAATTAGAGGGAACATTGATTGACAGAGTGTGTGTACCTTAAGTGCTGAAGTGTCATTGGAGTCTCTATCTATCTTTACTAGCTTCGTCGAAGCATGTTGCTTACGTAGCTTGTTTCAGCAGATTTGAATTGCTGTTTTGGGCAGTAGATGGGATCTTTGATTCAAAGCACAATTTACATTTAACTAAAATGTTATTTTCTTTGTGCTCGACAAAAGAAAAGTAGTGAAAATATCTCCATGTTAGCAAACTCGACTTCTGGCTCCGCCATGATCAGACACGCCCCCCTCCCCTCCCTCCCTCTCCTCCCTCTCCTCTCTCCCCACACTCACACACACAGAGCGCATGTCTCTCTCTCTCTTCTCTGGCTTGTGACACAAGAAGAATCATAACGATGACACAGCAGCGCTACGATAAAACACACTTTATACTACATAAAAAGTAACGTAAAATAACGCAGTAACGCATCATGTAGTAACGGTAACTGAGTTACTGAATATAAAAAATAACGCATTAGATTACTAGTTACCGCCGAAACTAACGGCGTTACAGTAACGCGTTACTTTGTAACGCGTTAGTCCCAACACTGCTCATAACCGTGTTAGCATATTGGCTAATGCTAACGTCACTGTGTACAAATATGTATGAAAACACTCGGGATGGTTTAGTAAGTAAAACATGTTTTAGTTCTAATGTAAAACTTACAAACGTTGCTTTTAATGATAAATTAAAAAATCCATACGAGTAGAAACACTTTGGATGGCCAGAAGACCGAAGAGCAATTCCGGTTCATAGCTCAGTCTAAACATAAGTACAATGCAGCACCTGCAGTGTGTAAACTCGTCCAAAATATAGCGCCACAGCCCAAACAATGACACACCAATTCAATGTATTTCCTTTTTTTTTTTTTTTTTTACTATATTTTTGGCCGGCCATTTGCGAAGAAAGATTTATAAATCAGCCGCAAAGTTTATAAGCTGCAGGGTTCAAAGCCTAGGAAAAAGTACAGTGTTATAGTCTGGAATTTACAGTAAATAGAACATAATAAACCTGCTCTTAGATAGCAAACTTTACTGTTGAATAAACTTGCTCCATCTTGAAAAAAAACATAAATAATAATATCCTGTGGTCAGATTTTGAGTTAATGAATTTTTTTGGTAAACTGGTATCCATTATATATATATATATATATATATATATATATATATATATATATATATATATATATATATATATATATACGGCGACCCTAAGATGCCTTTTTCTTGATCCGTTTTAAGAAAAATTTACAACTTACTTTTTTAAATTCTGTTAATCATGTGTTAGTTACTCAACTGACTCATTGATTACCATTAGGTTAAAATGAGCATAAGTATTGGTCATAACGCCACTGTTGTGTGAGTGACATGAAGAAAAGCTCTGGAACAACATAAGCCATGTGGCACCACCTGCTGAAAATAAGGTTTGCTGCTCAATATAAAACAGCAAATGGGAATCATACGACAACTCACATTTCAATTTGATTCCGATTCTTGGAGATTCAGATTCAGAATTAATTCTGGATTGAACACGATTTTCACTCAAAACGGATTTTCGTAATATATTAATTGTTGTAAAAATGATAATTAAACTTTTCAAAACAGGTTACAAAAGCTCTTTTGGCTACTAAAGTATGACTTTTATGGCACATTTCTTTTTAAAAATGGATTAAAAACATTTAAAAAATCTGTGTTAATTTGTATTTATTTATTTGTCAATCAATTTTGGAAAATTATTAATTTAGAATCAGTATAAATAAGAATTGACTTTTTTTTTTTTTAACCATCCCTATTATTTACACTTTTTTTCCTGGGACAAAATGCCATCTTAAATTAAAGTCAATACAGTAATTAAAAACAATATTGGCCATTTTTAAGTTGTGAGTCTCAAATTCTTATCATATATAATCCTAAAAGTCAATTCTTATAAATATTGAAAGGCTCCCTTACCCCTGGTGACCCCGAAAGGGACAAGTGGTAGAAAATGGAAAGATGGATAGATATTCCACATTGTAAACATCTTTAAAGTCAATGGCCATGAGGTTGAACAATTCAGAATTCAAGAACATTCAAAGAAATATGCCTCTGAAAGTGTCAAAATTACACAACATTGCTATTTGGCAACCAGTTATTAATTTCGGTGAGGCTTCACTAGCTGCCTTAGGAAGAATATCAAGGTAAAAAACACAAACACAAAAAAGCTTACTTGCAGGCGGCAGATTGCCACCTGGACAGAATTTATTGATTGTTTTCCTGAAATAAATAATTGAAATCATATTTATTTTCCGATGCATATCTGAAATACAGCCAGTTGCACAAATGTCCGCCCTGTGTATTCTCACCATCAGTCCTTCAGTGACATCATGGATCTGGGTTTTCTAGATGCAGTCTGCTAGAATAGCTGCAGGGCAATTACTTCTCTTCTCGTCTATTCTCTTGCTGAGGTTATTTTTCACGGATACACAGAGTTCACAGTCGACACAACACAACTGACAGGAACGGGTTAAGTCCTCCGAGTAATAATAAACTCGGTCTGTTTGTTAAATTCCGTTAAAATATGCTAAAATGGTAATGAATCGTTTTAACGAATTCAGATGAATTATATAGGGCAGGGGTGTCAAATTAATTTTAGTTCAGGGGCCGCATGGAGGAAAATCTATTCCCACGTGGGCCGTAATGGTAAAATCATGGCATGATAACTTAATAAAGACAACTCCAGGTTGTTTTCTTTGTTTTACTTTGGCAAAAAAATAGAACAAGCACATTCTGAAACTGTACAAATCACAAATAATCATCTGGACAAAACACTTCAAGTTTGTTGAAAATTCTGAGGAAATTGGTGCATTTTGAATGAATGAATGAATGAAATAAGTTTATTTCGGACATACAATCAACCATCAACCATTAACCATTTTGTGTGACCAGTTTAAGAGTACAGACTATACATATTTAACAATCATACACATTTACACACAAAAGGAAAAGAAAAGAAAACGCATGGCCGAAAAAGGAATAGGCTGAAGCCGAAGCTTGTATTTGCCTATCCTAAACCTTCACTGAAAATAAGATTACCTGGAACATCAACGTTAAAAAAAAAAAAATCAAAATCAATGGGATGAAAGTAATTGTTACTATATTTTATAATTTTCAATTATTTCATCTTTCAATGTTTTCTTAAACCTTAACAAAGAAGTACATGTCTTTAGCTCATCACTAAACTTGTTCCACCATTTAACTCCTAAAACTGAAATACATTTGTCTTTTATATTCGTTCTTGCTTTACCTATTTCAAAAATCAATATCCCCCGTAAATTATAGTTCTCTCCTCTTAATTGAAATAACCTAAGAATACAAGCTGGAAGGCTGTTGTTCTTTACTCGAAACATAATTTCCATTGTTTTTAAAAACAATATCTGAAAATTTTAACACATTAGAACTTATAAATAATGGATTGGTATGTTCACAGTAGCACGCTTTGTGTATTATTCTAATGACCCTTTTTTGGAGTTTAATTATTGGGTCTATGTTTGTTGTATAAACATTTCCCCAAACTTCAACACAATATGTTAAATATGGAAAAATAAAAGAACAATGAGCTTGGATTTCATCCCGGATTATCTACAAAACCAGGATTAAACTTGAAGTCACAGTCTTTCTGGGATTGAACAAAAAAACACAGTATGTAAACTCTTCGAGCTATCAAATACCTCCTTCTTCATGTCCACGTATCAAGCCAGTGCTAACTCAACAAACCGTAAGAAACGGTGGTAAAAACTGTTCAAAATGGTTACGTTTTCTCGTTTTTGACAGAGACATTATAGGGAGTTAGGGTGCCAAATGACAATGTGTTCGAAGCAGAAGACATAAAATGGCAGGTTTTAAGTTTCATTTGGGTCGAGGGAGAGGAGCCGCAGCTACGCTTTACTTTGTACCTCTTGCTTGTCCTAACAGAATTGCTATTGCGATATCCAGTGCACACATTTAGCACAGCAATTTCCATCCGTCCATCTATCCATTTTCTTGCGCTTATCCGAGGTCGGGTCGCGGGGCAGCAGCCTAAGCAAGGAAGCCCAGACGTTCCTCTCTCCAGCCACTTGGTCCAGCTCCTCCCGGGGGATCCCGAGGCGTTCCCAGGCCAGCCGGGAGACATAGTCTTCCCAACGTGTCCTTAGTCTTCCCTGTAGCCCCCTACGGGTCGGACGTGCCCTAAACACCTCCCTAGGGAGGCGTTCGGGTGGCATCCTGACCAGATACCCAAACCACCTCATCTGGCTCCTCTCGATGTGGAGATTACTTTGAGCCCCTCCCAGATGACAGAGCTTCTCACCCTATCTTTAAGGCAGAGCTTCTCACCCTATCTCTAAGGGAGAGACCCGCCACCCGGCGGAGAAAACTCATTTTGGCCGCTCGTACCCGTGATCTTGTCCTTTCGGTCATAACCCAAAGCTCATGACCATAGGTGAGGATGGGAACGTAGATCGACCGGTAAATTGAGAGCTTTGCCTTCCGGCTCAGCTCCTTCTTCACCACAATGGATCAATACAGCGTCCGCATTACTGAAGACGCCGCCTGTCGATCTCACGATCCACTCTTCCCTCACTCGTGAACAAGACTCCGAGGTATTTGAATTCTTCCACATGGAGCAAGATCTCCTCCCCAACCCAGAGATGGCACCCCACCCTTTTCCGGGCGATCAGTTTCTTTCATTCAAAAAAATGCAACTCATTTTAGTACTTGGTAAATTCATCACGCGGGCCGGGTAAAAACTGTTCGTGGGCCTGACCCGGCCCGCGGGCCATAGGTTTGACACCCCTGATGTGGGGGAACATCTCATACTTACATTTGTACAAGCCCTAAAAGGAGCAGAGCTTATTTAATACAACCTTTGTCATTAAAACGCTAGAAGGTTGGCATCTTTATTCCTTCTGCTTGCGTTCTCCTCTATGTGACTTTGCTTAATGTCCGCCTCAATTAAAGTGGCGTTTCCCGGCGAACACCTGTATGATCGTAAATCCCTTTGAATGAGCGCGCCTCTTCAAAGCGAGGTGGGTGGGGGTGTCCACGTGGGGACCGCTTCCATTCTAGCGGCCCGCAAACACCCTTGACCCGCTTGTCACCAATCTGTCACCAGGGCCTGAGTGACGGGCCCCGGCACATCTCTTAACCTTCTTTTAATCAACCTGTCTCTCTGCATCACATTACACACAGGAGGCGGCCGACGGAGGGTGCACAGGGGGCATTTGTCTTTGCATTACGGTCGGACGGCCTCTCCTTGAGGGGCCCGCCAGATTCATCAGCGTGATAAAGTGGCATGTGCGCTTCTTAAGGTGAGCCTTGGGAGGGGGAAAAAAGGGGAAGGGAATAAGGAATCTAAGAGGCAGCGATGGGAGGCGAGGGACAAAAAGACACAACACTAACTGGGAAGGACATAATTAGCGTGTATGCATCTGAGAGTGTCTTTTGGTCAGCATATTGCATTACCAACAGACTCAATTAGGATGATACTAGTCAATCACCGAAATTTGAAGCATTGAATCCACTGTTTTCTTAAAGGGGAACATTATCACCAGACCTATGTGGGCGTCAATATATATCTTGATGTTGCAGAAAAAAGACCATATATTTTTTTAACCGATTTCCGAACTCTAAATGGGTGAATTTTGGCGAATTAAACGCCTTTCTATTATTCGCTCTAGGAGCGATGACGTCACAATGTGAGGTCACATCGGGAAGCAATCCGCCATTTTCTCAAACACAGAGTCAAATCAGCTCTGTTATTTTCCGTTTTTTCGACTGTTTTCCGTACCTTGGAAACATCATGCCTCGTCGGTGTGTTGTCGGAGGGTGTAACAACACGAACAGGGACGGATTCAAGTTGCACCAGTGGCCCAAAGATGCGAAAGTGGCAAGAAATTGGACAAAATTTGTTCAAAATACGAGGCTGTGGGGAAACCCGACGAAATGGTCAGTCGTTTGTTCCGCACACTTTACCGACGAAAGCTATGCTACGACAGAGATGGCAAGAATGTGTGGATATCCTGCGACACACAAAGCAGATGCATTTCCAACGATAAAGTAAAAGAAATCTGCCGCCAGACCCCCATTGAATCTGCCGGAGTGTGTGAGCTATTCAGGGACAACGGACCTCGGTAGCACGGCAAGCAATGGCGGCAGTTTGTTCCCGCAGACGAGCGAGCTAAACCCCCTGGATGTCTTGGCTCACACCGTCCCTTATGCCACCGAAGATGATCAAGAGAAGAATATCGACCCTAGCTTCCATTGCCTGCTGACATCAACTGCAAAACTGGACAGATCAGCTTTCAGGAAAAGAGAGCAGATGAGGGTATGTCTACAGAATATATTAATTGATGAAAACTTTATTCATTACTCGCGGTTTTACGTAAATTATTATACGTAAACTGTGTTTACCAATAATTTAGCTTAAAACATTTATTTTTTTCAAATCATTCGAGTACATTCGGGTAGTCTTGTGTAATGCAGTATTTTGTGTCTATTTAGGTATGGTTACCTGAGTCCTGAAATCGTGGAAAAATATATGTTCTTAGCGCGCCTGAAATGGGCTGTCTGCACTCTCAAAGTGCATGTTGTTGCCAAATGTATTTCATATGCTGTAAACCTAGTTCATAGTTGTTAGTGATAATCTTATCAGACAGTGTTAAGCCGCTGAAATCCGAGTCTGAATCCGAGCTAATGTCGCTATACCTTGCTGTTTGTTTGTATTGGCATCACTGTATGACGTCACATGAAAATGGACTGGTGTATATAACGATGGTTAAAATCAGGCACTTTGAAGCTTTTTTTAGGGATTTTGTGTGATGGGTAAAATTTTGAAAAAAACTTTGAAAAATAAAATAAGCCACTGAGAACTGATTTTTAATGGTTTTAACCCTTCTGAAATTGTGATAATGTTCCCCTTTAAGTGGGGATGGGTACTTTTCACCTTTGAATCGATGGTACTGAACGGTACTAATTTTTGGTACTTTTGTGTGTGTTTATGTTTTAATAAATGTTCATTAGTTACTTGTTTTTACTTAACATTTAAAAATGAGCTGAAAATAACTATGATGTCAGGTTTTTATATCATGTTCTCTTACAGTTTTAAGTCTCATTTGCAAGTATTATACAGTAGATTTTGCAAGCAGTTGCAATTCCAAGACATTACATGAAAGTAGTGCATAGGCTACGATGTGTTGACATAGCCAGGGAGTACTCATCACATGGACAAAGATAAGATTTTCTGGAGGAAAGTTCTGTGGTCAGATGAAACAAAAATTGAGCTATTTGGCCACAATACCCAGCAATATGTTTGGAGGAGAAAAGGTGAGGCCTTTAATCCCAGGAACATCATTCCTACCGCCCAGCATGGTGGTGATAGTATTATGCCCTGGGCCTGTTTTGCTGCCAATGGAACTGGTGCTTTACAGAGAGTAAATGGGACAATGAAATAGTAGGATTACCTCCAAATTCTTCAGGACAACCTAAAATCATCAGCCCGGATGTTGGGTTTTGGGCGCAGTTGGATGTTCCAACAGGACAATGACCCCAAAAAGTGGTAAAGGAATGGCTAAATCAGGCTAGAATTAAGGTTTTAGAATGGCCTTCCCAAAGTCCTGACTTAAACTTATGGACAATGCTGAAGAAATAAGTCCATGTCAGAAAACCAACACATTTAGCTGAACTGCACCAATTTTGTCAAGAGGAGTGGTCAACAATTCAACCAGAAGCTTGTGGATGGCTACCAACAGCACTTTATTGCAGTGAAACTTGCCAAGGGACATGTAACCAAATATTAACATTGCTGTATGTATACTTTTGACCCAGCAGATTTGGTCACATTTTCAGTAGACCCATATAATAAATTCAGAAAAAAACCAAACTTCATGATTTTTTTTTTTGTGACCAACAAATATGTGCTCCAATCACTCTATCACAAAAAAATAAGAGTTGTAGAAATAATTGGAAACTCAAGACAGCCATGACATTATGTTCTTTACAAGTGTATGCAAACTTTTAAACACGACTGTATACTGTAAGCGTTACATTTGTACTGGGAAGTTGGAATTTCCGATTTCCTAGTTTCAAGTACTGGACTCGAAAAGACAGAGTCCTCAGCTCCATCGATGGCACCTCTGAGCGTAAACAATAATAGAAGCTTCTGTAATAACCGTTAGAACCGCTGACAAATTGTTGTCGCACCAAAGCAGCCATTTACGATGTAATGTTGGACGATTATATATGAGAGTGTTACTGTAGTGTAAATGTAATTATTTAATGCGTTCTACATGTTCTACATCACTACCAATAGTATCTGTGTCCTTTCTATATACCGTGATTGAAGGTTGCAGAAAGACCGCATAAGTTTCCATATGTTGTTTATATTTAGATAAGGCAAGCGCAAGAATAACTTGCGTGGATGTGGACATTTTGATTTACGACTTCGTAACTGGAGCGCTCATAACTCAGCTGTAACGTCATTCCAGCTTCTGAGGTCAATGGAACACACCATTATTACACACCAGCTGTTTGAGTGAAATCTGCATTTTAATTGTAGTTTTCATTACAGAGACATTGAAATATGGTGATTTGATTTTACGTGAATCGATACCTGGTAGTCCCGACGGATTGTAAAGTGGAACATTTTATGAAAAATAAGAAATTGGAAGATCAGGCACTATTTATGGGGTATTTTCACAAACAGTGCTGTGAAGTTGCCAGTGCTAATTTGTCTGGATGTTAGCATGCCGCTAAAATGTGAGGCTATATTCACCATTTTTTTGTGTTTTTTTTTTCCCCAAATGTGACTTTTATGTTTTGTTTCATGTCAGTGTGACTTTTTTCTAAAACCGATTTTCTCATCTCCAACACAGGCCTCTATCATATGTGGTCATACACCCAATGCCACGCCATTGTGACTGCAGTCTGAAGACTCTGTTCGCGTTAATCCGATTTATACCTCAATGAAAGGTAATAAACGTCACAATTCTTCGCCAAAATGGACATGGCACAAAAAGATATGGCGGACAAAGAAGCAAGAAACAATCAGTGGCGAAAAGAAAGATGTTTTACAACTCATTAATGGCCCACCACTTCTGGCTCTAACTACACATCCACACACTTCTCGGAACAGATGTCACACAATTATTGCCCTCTTCCCTCCTAATATCGCACGTGACCTAATTAAGTTAGGAAAATGTTGACTAGGGTTGCAAAAGATTCTTAAAACTGCCAAAAATTAACATACGGGTCACTTTGTGGATGCATTTTTTTTCCACACAAGATAAAAATAGAAATACATTTTTTTTTGTAATATGAACGACAGAATAAAATAAATGGCCATCATGCCCTGCAGTGTAAATGTCGTTTAATTATGTTATTTTCAAATTAATTAATTAGGTCGCAATGCTGGGAGACTGTCCCTGCCAGTTGTTAGCATATGGCACTATTAGGCGGCTTGTACACAACTAAATTACATTTCTTGGTTACCTGTGAAGTAAAACAAGTGGTAGTACACTCGAGTGAGGCCTTATTTTTCCATTTATTTTAAGTCAGCCAGCCCTTCATTAAAATTGCTCGCACTAACTGTGCAACTATGCAACTGAAAAATGTGTTATCCGTCACACTTGAAGTGACATGTTTGTTTTGTTTAGAAAACAAAATTATTTCAAATAAGTGATTTGTTAGTTACTAGTTTCTTCACGAAAAAAAAATTAAATTTAGGATTTTGCAATCTCAAGTTTCTGTCATGTACAAACCCCGTTTCCATACGAGTTGGGAAATTGTGTTTGATGTAAATATAAATGGAATGCAATGATTTGCAAATCCTTCAGTCCATCTTAGATGAGCTCAGGCCCAGCGAAGAAGACAGCGTGTCTGGGTGTTGTTGATAAACGGTTTTCGCCTTGCATAGGAGAGTTTTAACTTGCACTTACAGATGTAGCGACCAACTGTAGTTACTGACAGTGGGGTTTCTGAAGTGTTCCTGAGCCCATGTGGTGATATCCTTTACACACTGATGTCGCTTGTTGATGCAGCACAGCCTGAGGGATCGAAGGTCACGGGCTTAGTTGCTTACGTGCAGTGATTTCTCCAGATTCTCTGAACCCTTTGATGATATTACGGACCGTAGATGGTGAAATCCCTAAATTCCTTGCAATAGCTGGTTGAGAAAGGTTTTTCTTAAACTGTTCAACAATTTGCTCACGCATTTGTTGACAAAGTTTTGATCCTTGTTTGTGAATGACTGAGCATTTCATGGAATCTACTTTTATACCCAATCATGGCACCCACCTGTTCCCAATTTGCCTGTTCACCTGTGGGATGTTCCAAATAAGTGTTTGATGAGCATTCCTCAACTTTATCAGTATTTATTGCCACCTTTCCCAACTTCTTTGTCACGTGTTGCTGTCATTAAATTCTAAAGTTAATGATTATTTGCAAAAAAAAGAAATGTTTATCAGTTTGAACATCAAATATGTTGTCTTTTTAGCATATTCAACTGAATATGGGTTGAAAATGATTTGCAAATCATTGTATTCCGTTTATATTTACATCTAACAAAATTCCCCAACTCATATGGAAACGGGGTTTGTATTAGATCAGGATAAATGCATATGTTTTACATTTTTACTGAATAAAATGTTAAAAACATCCATCCATTTTCTTCCGCTTATCCGAGGTCAGGTCGAGGGGGCAGCAGCCTAAGCAGAGAAGCCCAGATTTCCCTCTCCCCAACCACTTCGTCCAGCTCCTCCCGGGGGATCCCGAAGCGTTCCCAGGCAAGCCGGGAGACAGTCTTCCCAACGCGTCCTGGGTCTTCCCCGTGGCCTCCTGTCGGTCGGACGTGCCCTAAACAACTCCCTAGGGAGACGTTCGGGTGGCATCCTGACCAGATGCCCGAACCACCTCATCTGGCTCCTCTCGATGTGGAGGAGCAGCGGCTTTACTTTGAGCTCCCCCCGGATGACAGAGTTTTTCACACTATCACAAAGGGAGCGCCCCGCCACCCGGCGGAGGAAAAACATTTCGACTGCTTGTACGCGTGATCTTGTCCTTTCGGTCATAACCCAAAGCTCACGACTCTAGGTGAGGATGGGAACGTAGATCGACCGGTAAATTGAGAGCTTAGCCTTCTGGCTCAGCTCCTTGATAAAGCGTCCGCATTACTGAAGACGCCGCACAGATCCGCCTGTCGATCTCACGATCCACTATTCCCTCACTCGTGAACAAAACGCTGAGGTACTCAAACTCCTCCACATGGGGCAAGATCTGCTCCCCGACTCGGAGATGGCACTCCACCCTTTCCCGGGCAAGAACGATGGACTCGGTCTTGGAGGTGCTGATTCTCATCCCAGTCGCTTCACACTCGGCTGCAAACCGATCCAGTGAGAGCTAAAGATGCTGGCCAGATGAAGCCATCAGGACCACATCATCTGCAAAAAGCAGAGACCCAATCCTGCAGTCACCAAACCAGATCCCCTCAACGCCCTGACTGCGACTAGAAATGATGTCCATAAAAGTTATGAACAGAATCGGTGTTAAAAACAATTGAAACTGTGGAGAATGAATATATTTTTAAGAGTTATTTATTTTTTCATAGTCATGTTTAAAGCATCTAATATGTTCCCTTGTGTACTTTTTGTGCTTGTATCTTATGTCCGCAAGTAAACTCTCTGCCTTACCTTGAAGGCGTTGGAACGTGGGAGTATGATGTACTCCCTTTTTACCTTATCAGTATTAGAACAAAGAGGCTGTATTCCTTTCTGGGCAGGGTGGGGGCTGTTTTCGTACTCAATAAGTTGTCTCTTCCCGTTGGATTTTTAGACCGCTTCTAGATGCTGGTATTAACGCACTGTAAGACTGGTCCCCTAAAGCTTTAGTAAAACTTGATAATATTCCTATTCTGTCTTGATGGTCCTTCTTATTCAACATATATGTCATCTGAAAGCACTCGGGATTGACCAGTGACTTTTATTCCCTGAGAAGAAGACTGGTCTGACGCAACAAAACTCATACATAAAATACATGTGTAACAGTTCAATGGACAAAATATTAATGTTTACTCTGTTTTTTTTTGTGGTGATCCTGCGATGAGGTGGCGACTTACGCCCGAGCACAGCTGGGATGGGCTACAGCACCCCCCGCGACCACGAGAGGGACAAGCGGTAGAAAATGGATGGATGGATGATGATGAGATCATAGCCCGAAATAACAAGCCTGTGAACACAACCCAAGAAGATTGAGTTCAGTCTACCCAGAACATCTTAAACACCCTCAATCAGTTCACACCTAAACAATCTTCATATCATTACCAGTGTTCTTGCACTATCATCAAGAACACACTTTATCAGAACATTATCAACACACACGTACACAAACACACACTCCATGCCTCAGCGAGCCCCGCACACTCCAAACGAAGGAAATCATTAAAAAACAATATTTCATCCGTTGCAGTCGCGTTCACCTTTGCCAGTCATGATCAAAATAGCGGCTAATTGATTAGCTGCTGGAATGCAAAAAGACTGAAAAGGCCAAGGTATGGCAACATGCAAAGGACAAACACCACAGGCAGCAAAGAAAGGTCATGGCCTCTTTGGCTTTTTTTTTTTCTTTGAAGAAAAGAGGAAAGTGTAAGAGGAAAGGCAAGGGAGGCACAGTGTGAGTAATTTGGGGGCAGACGGCTGACTTTAAGCACTCCAGCTGTGCTGCACAACAAGCGCAGTGCACTCAAGGGCCGTGTTGAGTAAAAATAATTTGATAGCAAATAACTGCCGTGCATTATCATCATGTGAGGGGAATTCATTAGTAGCAGTTTAACATTCAACAGTCATACAAGTATAAATTAGGGCTGTCAAATTAACGCGATAACGCATTATAGTTAGAATGTATATCGTTAAGATTGAATTAACATGATACCTTTATCGGTATTTATCGATACTCTTATCGGTACTTTATGTAATTGGTATAATTAAAGATGTGGGAAAAAAATAATTTTTTATTGTTTTGTATCAGCACTAGAGGTTGTACATGATGTAACATCCCACATGAGAGAAGTCTTTTATCAACACCTGTTTTTTTTTAAGTCTTGAACAAGTCTACTACTTGTAAAGAGCACATTTATCCATCACTGTGTTTCTATTCACTTTATTTGATATTTCATGTCAAATCTATCATAAAAATGTATATAATCAATTAGCGTGTTATGTTGGTGTGCATTTTTTAACACTATAATTCGTTTTGTGTAGTCTTGTTCCGATACCAATATTTTAGTACCGGTACCAAAATGTATTTCGATAATTTTTGATACTTTTCGGTACTTTTCTAAATAAGGTGGACCACAAAAAATTGCATTATTGGCTTTATTTTAACAAAAAATCTTACGGTACATTGACAATATGTTTCGAATTGCAATTAAAGAACAATTTGTTCCTTAAATAAAATAGTGAACATACAAGACAACTTGTCTTTTAGCAGTAAGTAAGCAAACCAAGGCTCCTAATTTAGCTGCTGACGTATGCAGTAACATATTGTGTCATTTATCATTCTATTTCGTCAAAATTATGAGGAACAAGCTGTAAAAATTGATTATTAATCCACTTGTTCATTTGCTGTTAATATCTGCTTATTTTCTCTTTAAACATGTTCTGTCTACACTTCTGTTAAAATGTAATAATCACTTATTCTTCTGTTGTTTGATACTTTACATTAGTTTTGGATGATATCACAAATTTAGGTATCAATCCGATACCAAGTAGTTACAGGATCATACATCATGTGTCCAGGGACATATTTCCTGAGTTTATGAACATAAAATGATTTGTGATGGTACAAAAGATCTATGCAATCATAGTAGTATCGACTAGATACGCTATTGTACTTGATATCATTACAGTGGATGTCAGGTTTAGATCCACCCATGGCATTTGTTTACATTCAGGGTGCTAGCTTTCTGTTAGCGGTTAGCTATCGTATCTTCCTACGGTGTGTAGTGAAACATGTTTAGCTATTATTCGTCCTGCAGGGATGATACTTGTAAGAAACATACTTTATTTGTCGACATGGAGGCGAGGATTAGTGATTTAGAAGTAGCTAAAACACTGCAGACTGCGAATGGACGTTCGTCGCTAGCTAGCTAGCCATGTTTGAGGGCGTTTCAGTGTTAACTTCCACTTTATCGTCAGTTTTTAGGCCAAAATGTGTCCGTTCTCCCTTTTCTGTCTACACTCTGTGTCTGCTTGTAAGTATTCTGTGATTGTGCACTGCCGAACATGCTTGTCTGCTCGTAAAGCAGCAATGTCATGACGTGATGACGCGGCGCATGCCCGGGAACCGGTACTTTTCGAACAGAGTATAGTACCGTTTTTGATGTATTAGTTCCGCGATACTATACCAGTACCGGTATACCGTACAACCCTAGTTTTGTGTTTATGTTGCACATCGATGTATTTGAGTAACGGACCGGAGGTTGACAGCTACCGACCTATATATGTGTCTGTGTTGTGTGAGCAATAAAAGTAAAAAATCAATCAGTCAATCAATGTTTATTTATATAGCCCTAAATCACAAGTGTCTCAAAGGGCTGCACAAGCCAAAAAAGACTCAGTGATCAAGTGTAATGCTCAATCGTCTGTCAGCGGATTCTATCCTGCATTAAATCAACTTTATCGGTTATTGTATTACTTCAATTTGTCACTGATTTGAGTGGATTATTATTAGCCTGTGGATTACAGGATGGCAAGGAGGACGGTTGATGAAGCGCGGTAGCGGCGCTCAAGAGTAAAGGGGTGTTCACTTGAAACTGTATATCCACATTCAGGACACATTTATATATCCACATAACTGTAGAATGATTGAGGGCGAGTTCTTGGTTTCTTATGTGGGTTTATTGTTAGGCAGTTTCATTAACGTCCTTCCAGCGCGATAACAACACACAACAACAGCAGTCACGTTTTCGTCTACCGTAAACAGCAATGTTGTGACACTCTTAAACAGGACAATACTGCCATCTGCCATCTAGTGCATTTGATGAAAGCACTTCTGTGCGTGCCACACAGCAATGCATCATCAGAGAGGGTGTTCAGCATGGTTAGAAAAATAGTGACAGAGAATAGAACAAGGATGGACAATTCAACCCTTAACTCAACAAGTATATGTGTAAATAAATGAACACTGAAATTCAAGTATTTCTTATATATATATATATATATATATATATATATATATATATATATATATATATATATATATATTCATAGCTAGAAATCACAGAAAGTCAAGTATTTCTTCATATATATATATATATATATATATATATATAAGAAATACTTGACTTTCAGTGAATTCTAGCTATAAATATATATTTTATATATATATATATATGAAATAATTGACTTGGTGAATTCTAGCTGTAAATATACTCCTCCCCTCTTAGCCACGCACCCAACCACGCCCCCCAACCGACCCCCCCCCACCACATACCTCCCAAAATCGGAGGTCTCAAGGTTGGCAAGTATGATCTAGCCCAAATAGCACGTCAGCCTCGATTAGCTTGCAGTCATGCACTGACCAAATATACCTGATTAGCACTCCAAGTCAATAAGATCAACAAAGCGCACCTTTGTGCATTCACACACAGTATAAAACCTTTGGTGGACAAAATGAGACAAGAAGGAGTGGAAGATTTTTCAATAAACAAACTGTTGTGTTTGTTTGTATTCCCCCCCCCCCCCCCCCCCCCATCGTTTTCCATTTCCAATCATTTTTTAAAAATGCTCCAGGGAGCCACTAGGGCGGCACTATAGAGAGCCGCGGGTTGCTGACCCCGGCTTAACAGTTGCGTGAATTTTTTTATTTTTTTTATTTTTACTCTTTGAAAACGACAAATTGTGGTTACATGCTAGTCATGTTAACATTAAATTAGTCAAATAATATCCATTTAGGACTGATATTCAACTGTATTGAGCAGCCTTACATGTTTCTGTATTGCAATTATTTCCTTTGTTATAGTTTTCATCAAATGTGTCCTCTTTGATATCACAGGGGGTTTAATGTTGTGTTTTTGAAAGAAAGAAAAGTAAAGCACGGTCGGGGAGAAGATCCGTGAGCTGGTACGTTGCATGATGTCAAACAGCATCCAAGCTTGCTTTCAAGTTTGGAGTATAATATTTTGTTCTCTCCTGAAAAAAGACCAGCATACTTCCATAGCACCATCAAATAAATATTTTGTGTCTCTTTAGTAAAACAAAAAATGGCTATTAAACTCCTGCTCAGGGGTTGATTTATAGCAGGGTGAGCATGTAGCAGTGTTTACATCATAAATTAAGCCGACATCATACATTAGCAATGTAAATAGCCGTAAATCCACAGTTTAGCGGCATTTAAAACGTCTGCATTGTCTGCTGCTGAAGTGAGAGCTAATCTGATTTGCAAGTATTACATTTATCACCATTGCTGCTTTTAAGCTGGTGTCTGCATCAACTCTATCCTCTATTCCCCCTTAGAAAAAAAAAACAAAAAAAGGCAATGAAGTGAATTAGTGGTGACAGCCACATCCTCGCCGGGGCAGCACAGACACTGCTTGTTAACACACGGCGAATGAAACAAGACTAATGTACATTTCAAGGACAAAGAAAAAGTGAATAATTGAAAGAGCCGCTCTCACCAGGACAACGTGTTAAAAAAGCCTGACAAGCACATCGCGTTGCTCTCACTTTTCCAGTCCGTTTCCGCTCTAGTGCTGGGCTGCCCCCTTTGGCACACGGGCATTAGGCATTATTTCACGTAAGCTCCATTTCTCCCTTCCTGTGAGTGCACAGGCTCTATTTTAGGCACAAAGGGGGAGACAGTGTTTATAGTCTTTGATTTACTGATGGGCACCCTCGTAAGACGGGAGTCAATCTGCACCAAATACCTGGTTTAGCGGTCGGCAGTTAACCGACGCCCACCCCATCCCCCTTAGGAGCCTTCTTGTAAGGTTGTTTCGTGTTGCCATTTGTACATTTACCAAAGGGGCTTCTCGTCCCCCCCATGGGGCCTTGCGGAGAGCTCTCCTCTCAGGAAAGACGATGGAGTGGACATGTGTGTGTTGCCTTAACAGAGAAGGACCTGATTTACCAAGATCCAAATATATTGCGTGATCTATAAAACATTGTGTACTATTTATAAGACTAAACTTACACTGCAGGCAAAAGTGGCCCAAATTAAATTTTTTCGAAATCTGACTTTTTCCAGCTGACTGTTTCGACAGCAAGTCAAAGATGATCCTTATCAGACTCCACTGTTTTTTTTCTGAAAAAACATTACAAGTAATATAATGTATAGGGATGTCCGATAAATGCGTTAAAATGTAATATCGGAAATTATCGGTATCGTTTTTTTTTAATATCGTTTTTTTTATTTTTATTAAATCAACATAAAAAACACAAGATTCACTTACAATTAGTGCACCAACCCAAAACACTTTCACACAAAAGGGTTGTTTCTTTCTGTTATTAATATTCTAGTTCCTACATTATATATCAATATATATCAATACAGTCTGCAAGGGATACAGTCCGTAAGCACACATGATTGTGCGTGCTGCTGGTCCACTAATAGTACTAACCTTTAACAGTTAATTTGACTCATTTTCATTAATTACTAGTTTCTATGTAACTGTTTTTATATTGTTTTACTTTCTTTTTTAATCAAGAAAATGTTTTTAATTTATTTATCTTATTTCATTATTATTTTTAAAAAGTACCTTATCTTCACCATACCTGGTTGTCCAAATTAGGCATAATAATGTGTTAATTCCACGACTGCATATATCTGTTGATATCGGTATCGGTTGATATCGGAATCGGTAAATAAAGAGTTGGACAATATCGGAATATCGGATATCGGCAAAAAGCCATTATCGGACATACCTAATAATGTATGAACTAATATACACTATATCGCCAAAAGTATTTGGCCACCTGCCTTGACTCACATATGAACTTGAAGTGCCATCCCATTCCTAACCCATAGGGTTCAATATGATGTCAGTCCACCTTTTGCAGCTATTACAGCTTCAACTCTTCTGGGAAGGCTGTCCAAAAGGTTCAAGAGTGTGTTTATAGGAATTTTTGACCATTCTTCCTAAAGCAAATTGGTGAGGTCACAAACTGATGTTGGTCGAGAAGGCCTGGCTCTCATTCTCCGTTCTATTTAATCCCAAAGGAGTTTAGGTTAGGACTCTCTGCAAGCCAGTCAAGTTCATCCACACCATCTTGTTGGAAGAGGAAGGGGCCCGCTCCAAACTGTTCCCACAAGGTTGGGAGCACAGAGTTGTCCAAGATTTTTGGTATCCTGGAGCATTCAAAGTTCCTTTCACGGGAACTAAGGGGCCAAGCCCAACTCCTGAAAAACAACCCCACACCATAATTCCTCCTCCACCAAATTTCACACTCGGCACAATGCAGTTCGAAATGTACCGTTCTCCTGGCAAACTCCAAACCCAGACTCGTCCATCAGACTGCATTTAGACTGAAATCACTGAAGTAGATTTCAATCGGATTTGGACTACCTCCTGATGTGGCCTGAATCTGATGCGAAAATACCACATTTGAAGCACTTTGGAGTCTTTTGACTGCCGAAAAAAATCTGATCTGTGTCTCTTAAGATAAAAAAAAACATCAGAAGTGGTGTGCAGTGTAAACTGGGCCTTAGTGGCATGTTGCATACCATCACAACACTTTTTTATTTTTAACTGCTGGGAGGGAGGCTACACTAATGTGCTCAAGATGGAAAAAAAAATGCATCCTTCAAAAAGTTTTTATCATATAGGATATATGTTAGTAATGAATATTCAATGTGGAAAAAATTATCATTAACAAAATAATGAATGACACCAAAATGCATCAATTTAATCTGTTTTAATCAGCCCTTTAAGTCATCTAGCAGCTATGAAATTATAAAAGGATGTTGCTGAAATGACAGTGTCTAATATTTTCTATTCTTGACCGTCCAAATGTGTTGATACGTACACGTAGGACAGAGGATTCTCTGTGTATTTGCAGTGCGAGCACCCCTCTCTCTCAGCTGTGCAAGTAACTGTCAATCTGCGCGTCTTTTTCATAAGGAACTAATTAAAATGCTAAATAGTGCTTCCAAAACGGTGACGAGTAGTGATAAATCACAATGCGCGTGCTGTATATTTGCACTCTCTCTTCCCAGTATTGTAGTTATTTTGATGATCAGCGTACATTTTACATAATAATGAAGACAGACACAAAATGGATTGCACGCCTTATTCTGCTCAGACGCAATCTACTTTGCACACGTTTAAAAGATCAGCTTTGTGTGCGCTAAAATTTTTGAAGGTGTTTAGTGCACGCAAACCTTTAGTGAATCAGACCGTTAGTGATGTATAAACGATGCATGCAAAGAACATAGAAACAGGGAGTCGCAGCCAAATTAGCTTGGCTGACTGTAACATAATCTGACACCATCTGCTTGGCTTGCAATTCCTTTGCCGTTTTCACACTGTTTGCTGCATGTTTTTTTTTTTTTTAATAAATGTGTTTTAGTCGAGCCCCTGGAGCGACATACTGTATGCTGACACGTGTATATTTCCTAAAGTGTCTGAGTTGCAGATCAAGGTGTGCTGTAATATATGTGATACATCATAATAGGACCTCGCTGTGCTGCTTTAATAAAGTTCCGGAGGAGGGTGAGGAGGAGGGCTTCTGATGGTCATTCACTGCCACCAGCCATCAATCAGACAAGAAGTGTTGCGAGAGTCTTGATTGATTCTTTGTGTCACCGCGATGTGATCACAGTTCGATTTCGGTGCAGACTGACGGCCTGTGGGAAGTTAGCCAATATGGTGCCCGCCAAGCTATAATTAGCACCACTGTTATTGTCTGGAACCCACATAGCATCACGTGTTTCCATATTTAACGGCCATATGACATTATTCTAACTTTATTCTAAATTCCATTTTATTTTTTGTTAGTTTGTTTTTACAAATTCTATGTTTTCTGTTATAATTTCAAGAACTCCTTTTTTACCATTTACACGTAAACCTTTTCTACTAAGGCCACTTTGATACATTGTATACACTAAATATACCACAACGAAGTCAATATGTACACCAGTATAAGCTAAACAATTTTGAGGAAAAAAAAAAATATATATATTTCTCCTTGATGTTGATGTTGGTGAGTCTGGTTTTTAGTTTCTGGCTGCAACCGGGAAGCTGGTTGTTGAGGATTTTCCAGAGTTCACGTGGTTTATTTGTGTTTTCCTCTATTTTGTCGTTAATGTAATTTTTTTTTTAAGGATTTAGTCAGGTTGGTTGTCTTATTTCTTAATTGATTGCATTGCTTTTTGAGTATTGAAAGGAGTGATTTGAGGTGGTTATTGGGTTGTTTACCTACTTCTGTTTTACACTTTTGGTATTCGGAGTATTTTCTGTCTCTGTCTTTCCATCCATCAATTTTCTACCGCTTATTCCCTTCGGGGTCGCGGGGGGCGCTGGAGCCTATCTCAGCTACAATCGGGCAGAAGGCGGGGTCTGTCTTTTATGGTAGCTAATAGGTTCGGATTCATCCATGGTTCAGAGCGGGCTTTGATCCTGACTGTTCTCACGGGAGCCATGTCATTTAGCATCTTTAGGAACACTGTTTTGAAGCGATCCCAAGCAACATCGACCAGGTTGCTCGTGAGCACAGGGGACCAGTCCCACTCATCTAATTTTAGGTTGAAATTATCAGGAGTATTTTTTAAGGGATCTGGATCGGGCTGTTATGTGGCCGTTGGCTTTGGGTTTAGCTATTTTGCGGGTGCAGAAGGTTAGATAGTGGTCGCTAAGACCACAGATCATGACCCCACTATTTTTTTATTTTAGGCCGGTCTGAAGTGAGAATGAGATCTATGGTTGATTGGGTGGAATCACACACCCTTGTAGGTAGTTATATTAGCTGGGAAAGACCGTGTGGATTGCAAAGCTTGCTGTAGGATCTGAAGACAGGCGCATCTCTGTGTTGAATATTTGTGTTCAGATCTCCAGCTATAATTTTCTCCACATTGTCTACCCCAGCCAAACACTCCTCGAGAGCCCCATATAAATCACTCTGATTAGGGGGTCTGTAAACAGTCCCTATCAGTACCGGCTTAGCGTTTTTAAATTTGATTCCCGCCCATACAGATTCAAGGTCACTGTGGTTGACATCAGTGCGAGTTATGTATTAAATACTTGCCAGAAAAATATATGTTTAATTTCACATGGACGGATTGGTTTTTCTGTAAAATTTCAAATAAAACAGACGTCACACAATTATTGGCCAGCAGGCACGAGAAACAACATTGACAACTTGTTGATTTAGGTCCTGACGATCAACTTAAACATTACGTAGCATGTTTCTTCATGTTATTTAATCAATGACGGATTTTGACGTTGATTTTACCATTGAATTGTGTTCATTTTCCAACCAATATTCTACAACAGAAATACAACGTTGAAACAACATGCTTTTTGACGACCTTTATTCAATGTTGTGACGTTGATTTGATCTTTGAAATTTGGTCATTTCCCAACCAACAACGTGGATCCAACGTTAGACATAAACTTTGTCTCAATTGATGAATACAACTATTTTGCAACATTGCTTCAAAGTCTGTTTTAAAGGACATGTATGTATAATCAATGTTGTATCAATGGCTTGTGCTTGCTGGGTGCCCCTCTTGTATAAACTTCTTAAAAGTTTTAAAGCCGTGTAATGTTTTGCGGCTCTGTACTATTTTTCTTCGGTGGAAGAGGTGGCAAAGTATATTTTTGATAGTGAGTGTTTTGCAGACCCCTGTGCTGGGTTAACCTATTTGATGAAAAAAACTAAATGTTGAAATGTACAGCTTCCACATATGTAGCTGACTGATAGTTTCAGTTAATTTTGGTAGAATTTTAAGATGTGTAGCAAAGCCTGCTTTTTATTTTCTTTTTTTTTTTTTTCCCCCCCACAAAGCTATGCTCTCAAATTGGTGGGTCAAATGCAGTATCATGTCCATGAGGAAGGAGGTTTTTTCTTCAAGACATCACGAAAACACAGATTAAAAAAAAAAAAATCACAGTTTGAGCGCCTCTTCTCTCAAAAGCAGTGCGAACAAGTGAGGGAGACCATTGGTGTTTCTGACGTTTGAAGCTCATAAACAGACTCCGGGGACAAAACATTGCGAAAAAGTCACGTTTTGCATAATAGGGGGATTTCATTTAGGAAAAAGCTGTTTGCTTGATTACAAAGTAATAATGAGTCATTCCAGTTTATGACCATTTGTCCTGATTGGTCGTAGAGCAGGAAGTAATTCAAGCACAACGATCCTATTTATCTGTTTTCATCGACTCTACAATAGATAATGAACAACAGAAAAATTCAAAATGCACAGACATCAAACAGCAAAGTGCACCCCTTCCACAAAGGAATGCAATGGCATGTAATTATTTCTTCAATGGCCGACTGTGTTTATCAGAATGGTAATGTATGCATAATAACAGGCTCCACAACGCCTGCAAGAATGTCAAGGCTTTCGACGTGTCAATCAAGCCCCAGAATAGAATGACAAATAACTATGCACTGCTGTCTTAGGAAATGACACACCACCATCCTTGTAAGCCCCCAAGCTCCCACATGGAAGACCACAATATGGTGCGGAAGTACACCTTATATGCCAGGACTGAGCGTGAGGAAATCAAACATGGCGTGCAAAAAGACAGACGATGGTTTGAATGCACTGAGTGTGGCAGCTGACACTATCATGAGCTTAATAGTGTCAAATTCTCACTGAGGTCAATTTTCAGGCGATGATTGTGTGGAATAGTTGAATAATCACATCCTAAATCAGTGAGTGCCCTACTTGGATGCAGCCAGCAGGGGCACTGTTGGTTCAGTCCTATTTCAATCAGTCAATCAAATAGCCCTTAATCACAAATGTCTCAAAGGCTGCACAAGCCACAATGACACCCTGGGCTCAGATCCCACATGTTAGTTTGCTGTCTAAAGAAGCACACCCATCTGACCTGCCAACATTTGCCGTTAAAAATAAAAAGGATATATCCCGAAAATTAAGGACCCCAAAAAAAGGCAGTGCGTGTGGTCACCACGGTACTCTGCTCTCTAGTAGTTGTTACGTTATTCTTTGTTTCTTGCATTGAACAAAGAAAGCGTGATCTACCAAATCAAACCCCCTATGTGTTAAACCAATGGCCAGTGAAGCTTATTCTGAAAGAACTGAAGCGCTGTTATGGTTTGAGTTTATTTCAAACATGCACACAATTACAACATGATACATCACAATTTCCAGTTTGTCTTTTTAACATATTCAAAAAGAACTAAGAAGAAGCAGAATTTATTTAATCCTACCCCTTTTCCATTATATAGCGATGGCTAACACTTTTGTTCACTTCTTGTTCTCAATTTATTCACAATTTACTCCATGAAAAATAACATTTAAATTAATAATCAATAGTGAAGTATGTTTGTATTTGTGAGATGAATAAGATTGTCATTATTGTTTAAAATGGTTCTTCTTGTTTTTCTGTAAACACTCTGAGTTTGAACAGTTTCTTGAACTGCATTACATTAATACATTATTTGATTTATGTACTTAGTCCATTCCACAATTTAATTCCACATACTGATATGTGCAAGGTCTTGCATACAAATGCTTCAAGTTACGTTTTTCTCTGAGGTCATATTTCTCCTATTTCGTTGAGAAGAATTGTTGTACGTTCTTGGGTAACAGGTTGTTTGCTTTGTGCATAATTCACTTTATCACGTAATTTCAATATTTTCAATATCTGCTTTTATTTTGAAGACTGACTTACGGGCTACAGCAGAGGTGCCTGAAAGTTTTGCCTACCAGGGGCCAAAGTGAAAATGTACCAATCGGCCACGGGTCAAAGACATGGATTTTGAGTAGGGGTGTCCCAATACAATTATTTTCACTTCCAACACAAAACCGACTCATATTGGAGCCTCGAATGTTTTCTGATACCGATATTGATCTGGTACAATATCAGCAGGAATCACACATACTTGTGTTATTTTATAGCGTGGAATGTTATAAAATGTGTTATCAAGTAGACTATATTTTAAATTGCTTATCATTACGTAATTTCAATATTGTTGTGTATTTTCAATCCTGCGTGATTTTAATTGTGGATGTTAGATGCGCCATTAAAGGACTACAGATGAAAATTAGCATGGTGCTAAATCTGGTGCAGCCATCTTCTAAATGTAACTACGCATTGTCCTTCAAATAGACAAATACAAACAAGTGGGTTTTTCTTTGTTTGTATTTTAAAGAGAACAATGGTATCAAGAACATTAACCTATTTATTGTTAATCGTCTGGAATGTACTGTGGTCAAAATAGAAAAAAATGAGCTCAGGATGCAGTAAGTTGAATGACACGGACACGTTTGTCACTGGATACTTTCAAATATGCTTCTGCCTTCAAGACTTTGTATGTGTAAACAATATGCAACTATAATTATTTTATACTTGTTTATTCCAACAAATGTGCTGTTGTAGACTGCGATATTGGTCGGAGAAGGAAACCTCTTATGTATGTGTAAGTTGCGTGCTTGGCTGTTGTGTAGCTGCCAGCTCCTAGTAGCCTACAGCCTACCATGTTTACCTTTTGTAAATACCCTTGACTAAAATACAAGAAAAGACCAAACTTGTGTGTTTTTCGGAGGACTTTTAGCAGTTAACTGGCCTTCCTTTTGCACAAGTAGACATGCGGAGGACTGCTTTTATCGGTCGATACCATCCAATACTTGTTTTTGGCTGCTATCACACCGATGTCCATCAATATCGGATTTTAAGTGTGAAACACAAATAGCCTAACCAAAACCATGCTGTGGGTCAAATTTGACCCACGGGACCCACGTTTGGGCACCCCTGAGCGACACAGATGTTTAGTATTGCGGAGCAGAGAGAATGTTTATTTTTTTGTGCTGTCCAAATGGTGCATTTATCAAATCAGATTAACAGCACTTTTAAATTGTGATTACTTTCAATCAATCACAGTACCGTATTTTTCGGAGTATAAGTCGCACCTGCCAAAAATGCATAATAAAGAAGGAAAAAAACATCAATCGCACTGGAGCCCGGCCAAACTATTAAAAAAACTGCGACTTATAGTCCGAAAAATTCGGTAAATTACTTGTCTGTATACTTTATATTATCCATCCATCCATTTTCCACCGCTTATCCTTTCAGGGTGCAGGGGGTGCTGAAGCCTATCCCAGCTGCATTCCGGCGGTAGGCGGGGTACACCCTGGACAAGTTGTCACCTCATCGCAGGGCCAACACAGATAGACAACATTCAAACTCACATTCATACACTAGGGCCAATTTAATTAGCTTACAAAATATATATATATATATATTGTCAGAATGTCTACGTATTTTTGGACTAAATTAAGCATTTCTTGATCATAAAAAATGCCTGAATTAACTAAAGATATCTTTATACAGTAATATTGGCCACTAGATGAGACCAAATTAATCAAAACCGGCTGTTCAGTATCATGGCCACTAATTGGCTCAGCCTCAGGCAGCATTACTATATTGGATTAAACGAGTGTGAAGGTGACTATGTGGGTGTTATTGCATGTCTAGAGGGCTCTCATAGTGTTAACAAATTCTTTTCAAAGGGTCCGAAAGAGGTTTTTTTTTTTTTTTTCATGCTCCAAGTATGCGAAAATTTTCGATTCATAATTAAGAAGTCCTACTTCTTGGAAACTAATTTAACTTGTCCAGCCCCGGACCCAATAACCAGCAATAAACGAGGGTTTACTGTACTTAAATGCATTATTTGCTTGAAACTTGGCAACAGTTTTATGTGACTGTACAACAACCCAGGTAACCAACCGCAATTAAAGTAAATGAATGTGTGGGTTAAAACACATTGGGTCATTACTTTGCATTGATACATGATTAATGGGATTGTTTTGTGATTAATCACATCAAAATACAGGAAAATACATGATAATGTCAGGGCGGAGGGAGAGAGTTTATTTCGAACATGCATACGATACAATGTAATGCATCACACAGTTCCAGTTGTTTCATTACAGCACGTCCGAAAAAGAGTAGGAAGAAGCAGAGCTTATCCTACCCCTTTTCATACCATAGCAATTGTATCCAATTTCCTTGTTCTCTGCAACAGAACAGTGAACAAATAATAAATAAATAATATACCATAGTAAACATACACATATTTAAATACATACATATTTGTCTCAATTTTTAAAAAAAGGGTTCAAGATGTTAATCATAATTCTTGTTCTGTGTACTTTGTGTACACTTGTAGTTTGAACAGTCTCTTAAACTGAATCATATCGGTGCTTGGTTTGATTTATTTGGTCAATCCGTTCCATAATTTAATTCCACATACTGATATACCGTATTTTTCGGACTATTAGTCAAGGGTTTTTTCATAGTTTGGCCGGGGGTGTGACGTATACTCCGGAGCGACTTATGTGTGAAATTATTAACATATTACCGTAAAATATCAAATAATATTATTTATGTAATTCGCGTGAGCGACGAAGAAAATGTCCGCAATCGTCACACACACGTCAGCAATCGTCACTCACACGCCAACCAATAAGAATTTGGCGGGGGCGGGTCATGGCAGAAGTGCATTGTGAGTTTTGGAATGCTAACTGCTATATGCTATACGCTACTGCCGGAACAATTAAAATAGATCACAGCAACATTGGCGGTAACTTATAAAAACTGAGAAGGACTGAACTAAAATGGCACCGAAAAGGAAATCATATACTGCAGATTACAAGCTGGACGTAGTGAAATATGCAGCAGAAAACGGCGATCGAGCAGCAGAAAGAATGGACGCTAGCGGCACATACCAGAGGCGACACCGAGGAGGAAGATTTCATCGGATTTAGCGATCGGGAGTGACAGATTGTTTGGTAAACGTTTAGCATGTTCTATATGTTATAGTTATTTGAATGACTCTTGCCATGATGTGTTGCGTTAACATACCAGGCACGTTCTCAGTTGGTTATTTATGAGTCATATAACGTACACTTATTCAGCCTGTTGTTCACTATTCTTTATTTATTTTAAATTGCCTTTCAAATGTCTATTCTTGGTGTTGGATTTTATCAAATAAATTTCCCCCAAAAATGCGACTTATACTCCAGTGCGACGTATATATGTTTTTTTCTTCTTTATTGTGCATTTTCGGCCGGTGCGACGTATACTCCGTAGCGACTTATAGTCCGAAAAATACGGTACTAAAAGTTGTACGAGCATACGAATGTTTTAAATTTCATTTTCCTCTAAGGTTATATTTCTCTTTTGTCGAGAAAAAGTGTTGTACATTCTTGGTAGCAGGTTATAGTTTGCTTTCTACATAATTTTATAATTTTAATATGGGTGCTTCCTGGGAATAACAGGATGGTTGACAGGTATGGCATCCATGCAGACACTCGTCCAGGTTGCATTATTCTACCACATACAACACTGGCATTGAAACAGGAGTTCAGAACATTCCATGAACCGAAAATAATATCTTCAAAACATTTCCAAATGCCACCATGTTTTTTATGACCAGAACATCAACGCAGAGCCAAGAGCAACGTCAAAACAACCGTTTTCCCGGAAATCCCGCGCACAAGAGCATTTGTGTCGTGCAGGTTTTGTGGCTCCGTGCCATGACGAGGCAGGGACACATCATGTTTATTTGTTCTCTTTTTTTTTTGCCCTTCTGCCCGAGGTTGAAACTTTAACAGAGTTATGAAGGACAACAAAGAGTTCATGCCAAAGAGCAGAGCCGCGATTGCATTAAAAACGTATGAGCGCCTGTTCGGCTGATTCCTCTGTGCCTCATCTGTTATGGCAACAATGGGGGCTGTGGCTGTCACTCAGAGGCTCCAAAGGACAATGGCGGCAAAGTCTCACCAGTGTTAAATCTTTAAACACTCAGGTCACCTGCACAGTTCTAAAACAATTAATGCCACGAGCCAGAGGGGGAAACAGGACACTGTCTCAGTCGGCATGAACCAATGTCACTGCGCCGAATTAACCAAGCAGAATTGTCTTACAATAATCAATTCTTAATTTCATGCAGAGTGCCCAAGATTAATCTGTGCTGCAAACAGAAGTGAAGTGTGGGCATTGCTTGTAAGGTGTAATGGAAAACTGAAAACTAATGGGGGTGATGCTAGGATTTAAAGGGGGCCTATTATAAAAAAAAAAAAAAAACTTTTCGAACCTATTGGTACCTGTACTTTTTAAATGTTCTTGTAATCAGACAATATTTTCAGTATATTAGATGAAATTAAAAAAAAATCCATCTAATATACCAAAAATATTGTCTGATAAGAACTTTTGAAAAGTATATGAATAAGAAGACTTAATGAACCTTTTTGAGCAACTATGGGTACCTGCTTTTGTTTTTGGGATCTGCATAAGTATGCGTGGAAAAAAAGGAAATCAAACCATGGAGGCAATCTTGCTCAATTTGTGACGTTTTTCTTAAGTGTGCCGTCGGCAAAGATCTCCAAATATGGTAGAGATTTACCCGAAGTACTTTGTGCGATTCCGCCATTGTAGATAAGCAACAAGCTCCTTTTTTGCTATCCTTTGTAGTTGGGCAGACTGGCTCATACATTCACATGAATCGGCCGATGTTGCCGTTAACATAAATTACCGTAAAGTTTTAACTTATACATTTTTTCCAAATTTTAACAAAAGGCTATAAATAAGTACCTTTTTATCAGGCTTTTTACTGATCATGTTAAAAGGGGAACTGCACTTTTTGGGGAATTTTGCCTATCGTTCACAATCATCATCAAATACATAACAGATGTATTTTTTTTATATGCATTGTAACTCGTAAATAAACCTCTGCTTACAATGGAGCCAATGTAAGGTCCACTATTCCGCCTTTAAAACCCAATAAATAAACATCCAACAAGTGTTAACAGTACACCATTTACATTTTGTGACTTGAATATTAACCAAGTATTAGTTATATTGTTGTTATAAGCGCTAACACAGACAAACTAGTTATAGCTGCGCCTTGATCACAATCATCAATCAATCATCAATCAAATATTATTCATATAACCCTTAATGACAAGTGTCCCAAAGGGCTGCACAAGCCACAACGACATTCTCGGCTCAGATCCCACATCAGGGCAAGAAAAAAACTCAACCCAATGGGATACAATGAGAAACTTTGAAGGGGATCCCTCCACCCCGCCCCGGGCAACCGGTGCAATGGACGTCGAGTGGATCTAGTTAATAGTGTGAGAGTCCAGTCCATAGTGGGGCCAGCAGGGGATCATCTTGAGTGGAGACAAGTCAGGCTATTTTGACTTGATCAACTGGTCTGCTGCTTCCCCGTTTTTTTGCCCGTCAAACTTTATTCTAAATCATACCTCTGACCTGGATAGTAGAAGGACGAGGGTGTATTCAGACAAGTTGGTACACTTTGACAGCCAATTTAGACCCGGAAAAAACACAAAGACGCTTGGTTCCACAATCCTTTTCTTCGCGAGGAGTATAAGTCATTCCTTATCTAAAAGGGAATATATGAACATCCTAGCAATCGGCACCTTAATGACAGCAGACATTGTACAGTAAGTGATGTATTATGTATGTTGGCTCTCATGAAGTCTGCAGTGAGTAATAATTAAAAGTTAAAGTACCAATGATTGTCACACACACACTAGGTGTGGTTAGATTATCGTCTGCATTTGACCCATCACCCTCACCCCCTGGGAGGTGAGGGGAACAGTGAGCAGCAGCGGTGGCCGCGCCCCGAAATAATTGTTGGTGTTTTAACCCCCAATTCCAACGCTTGATGCTGAGTGCCAAACAGGGAGGTATGGGTCCCATTTGTATAGTATTTGGTATGACTCGGCCGGGGTTTGAACTCCTTGACCTACCGATCTCAGGGCAGACACTCTAACCGCTAGGCCACTGAGCAGGTCAGTGATGTTGAAAAAAAAAGTGAACCGCATATGCTTAAGATTGGCAAAATGTGTAAAGAATTGAATATTATTAATGTGCATGTTACGACATTACAAATGTATATACAACCTTAATGGAGGTGTTTCGATGTTTTTTGAGGACTTTATAAGCAGAATAGAGCAAACTTTTGATTACATTTATTTAATATTTAGAATGCCTTAAAAAATACATTCATGTCTTGCATAATGATTGTGAACTATAGGCACATTTATAAAAACAGTGCAGTTCCCCTTTAAGCTCTTATGTATTTTATTATTATATACTTTTTTTTATTGTGTTATTTTTTATTTTATTCATTGCCATTATTTTCTTAATGTTATGTTTTCATTCCCGTATTAATGTATTCTTTATATCATTGAAATTTTATTTTTACAAATATTGTATCATCTGCTTCATACAATTTTTTAGATTGTGTTAATTTGCGTTATTCTTCATGTGGACGCCTCAAAGGTGGCATTTTTGTTTTGTTTTGTTATTGCCAATAGTGCTGTGTGTGATTGTGTGTATGTATGTTTCCTTCTCTTCTTTAGTTTTTGTGTAAATTACGTTGTGTTTGCCACTTGCCTGTGTATGAATAGTGCTGTATTAATAACATTTTATTTTTAATGATACCTGTCAGCAGACTCCCTATGGAAGCGGGGAAGACAACATGGCTCACGGGGAGAAGACGCAGTCGAAGCGTAGGCACGTAAATAGGACCGCCCACAAATCAGTGCAACCTGAAGAGACGGTCAGAAAGCAGCTGGAAAATGATCCGTAAAACATAATCCATGCACGATTATAACAAAATAGCCTCCAATAAATGTAATGTAGACCACAAGGAAGTGCTTTAAATGTAGGAAAAATCAGATGACCCATTTAAAGTTATATTTAGAGGCGTAACGGTATGCAATAGGTAATTTTAGATACATTACGGGAGCAAAAAACATATTTGACTGTTTTTTAAGTTGATGCAAACAATGCATTTATGGCAGCGGTGGCTAGTAATAATGTAGCAATATAATATCGCAAAGCAGTTACACTTTTGTGTGGAACATCGTACCATGCTGAGAACTCAGACTATAAATATGTGTAATTGGAAGGTATTTATCACAAAAATAAATGCAATTGCTTGGGTTAAACTATGCACTGAAATCCCTCAAAATCATTTTTCTACAAAGATGTTAAGCAGTGTGATCCCGTTATGCATTTAAATGACCTCATCTTATAGAGCGGTGTAAGATTCATGAGCTCTGTCAGTGGATTGTCAGAAATATCCAAGTCAGATCAGTATCAGCCTCAGTAAAACATTTATTAAGGCTGATTCCTATGCAATGACAATGTTCAGAGCGGCGGGTGTTGCTGATGTGCGCCATATCGTCTCATACAATTCTAATCAGGTTCTCCCCCTCTTGAATGACCTTGATCCGGACACACACACGCGCACACACACACACTGGGGTTCAGGACACTGTCTAATCACTGGGGCCAATCTGGCGAAAACAATCACTCAGTAATTGAGTACTTCAGCAGTGGAGTGTATCAAACACACACAGGCTTAGCTTACAGGGACATATTAGTTATTTACCGAGTCATTTCTCTTATCACTTAGACTTCGTAAACAGCCAATGGGGAGCTAATGCAATCTCCGGTGCTGCCTTCTCCAGTCTCAGATCGTTGCAAAAACAATAAAAAAATACAAAATAATAACCCCGGGCCTCAGTGCATTAGCTATGACAAAGTGAGTACTCCACAAGGTGTCGTTTAAAAGGAAGTAGATGTCTTTTGGTGGCGTCTTTATTTTTTGTGTATGATAATAGCACATATAGTACAGTTCTGTCTCAACCACCGGTCAGTAGTCAGTAACCTAGTATAACTGAGCCCTTAACTAGTCAGTGCATGGGACCAAATAAAAATGAGCTATTATGCAAAATATACTTTTTAATGATGTTTTAACAGTGATATGTGCATCTAGAGCCTGTATGCTCCAAACCTGAAAAAAAAGACAGAAAAGGCTTCTCTTCACATCCTAAAATATTGTCGGGGAATCTCTGAGACTTTTTTGAAAAATACAGTGATGTGTGGCCTTTATAGACTTTAAATTGTAAATGTTATTATTTATGTACATATTACTACATTACAAATGTACTTTCACCATGTATACAAAACCTTAATGGAGGTGTTTCGATGTGTTTTGAGGTCCTTATAGGCAGAATAGAGCGGCATCCATAGGCTAAATTGTAAGCGGACTTTTGATCACATTTATTTAATATTCAAAATTCCTTAGAAAATACATATGTTGTCATGTCTTTCATAATGATTGTGAACTATAGGCAAATGTATTTAAAAAAAAAAAAAAGAGTGCAGTTCCCCTTTAAGCTCTTATGTATTTTATTATTTTAACATTTATTTTTATTTTTATTTTTATATGTTATTAAATTGTATTCATGACAAAGTGAGTACTCCACAAGGTGTCGTTTAAAAGGAAGTAGGTGTCTTTTGGTGGCGTCTTTATTTTTTGTGTATGATAATAGCACGTATAGTACAGTTCTGTCTCAACCACCGGTCAGTAGTCTGTAACCTAGTATAACTGAGCCCTTAACTTAACTAGTCAGAGCATGGGACCAAATAAAAATAAGCTATTATGCAAAATATACTTTTTAATGATGTTTTAACAGTGATATGTGCATCTAGAGCTTGTATGCTCCAAACCTGAGAAAAAAGACAGAAAAGGCTTCACTACACATCCTAAAATAATGCCATTTAAAAAAAAGAAAATACAGTGATGTGTGGCCTTTATAGATTTTACAATTTGGAATTAAAATGTTTCCAGAAGCTTTTCGACTGACATCATTGTTTTTACATTCTACAATCTATTCTATTGTTCGCTTTAATTTATTCTAAAACTGTGGTATGTGTGCCCCTAGTGGTACGGAGGCTCAACCAAGTGGTACGCCAAATAATTATTTAAATGTTTACTGTATATTAAGTATCATTGTTGATGTTTGTGCATTGTGTCTAATGTTACAGTGGCCAACAATATTATATATACTTGTTAAATAAAACATCTGCCTTGTTTTAATGAGTACTTAGGGCCTACTGCGCTACTGTAATTAAATGTTGGTCATTGTGGAGAGCCAAGTGTTTTCTGAGGTGGTACTTTGTGGAAAAAAGTTTGAGAACCAGTGCTCTATTCTATTCATAATCTAGTCCTATTATTCTATATTTACAACCTACTCTATGTATACCTATTCTATTTGAATTATTATGCACATAGTATTGTTGTTGTGGTACTCATTGGGCTAAATCTGGAACCTCGGGTACTAAATTTGGTGCCATCTCATTTGTCTGTGTGCCGGTATGACAATGAAGCTGACCTAATATTTTTTCATGAATTCCATATTGTGTTCAAGTTAGACTTTTTACTGTACGTTTTAATTAACATTGACATACAATATAGTGACGTCACTGTATCTCTGTTTATATACACACACATATATATATATAGTGTTCAAATTGAGGTCACTATGTACTCTTAGAAATAGGAACAAACTACTCGGCTAGTGTTTTATCAGAGACCATGATAACATATATGGACCTTCTAGAAGCATTCTAATAGCAGGGATAACATCTGATAATGTGCAATTTAAAGTACTGATAACATAAAAAAAAAGTGTGTGGGACACCTATTGCCCTGCTGTGTGCCATTGTGGAGCTTGAATTGCTTTTTAATGTGTTGGTGATAAAAAATAAAATAGTGACGGAATCTTATGCAGGGTGTTGCTGCTTGTTGGTATGAGTCAACATTACAACAAACCGATTTACAGTAACTATATAATTTCTTTATAAATTCAAACCATCCACACAAGACATTAATCAGCAACACTGCCCTCTGCCATGCACCGCAATCCCAAGAAAATGGCTTCTTTTCACACAATACTGAGATAAGCTGGCTCTCTCCCACTAGTATATGTCAAGTGTCATTAGTTTCGCAGCTATTTCATTGTACATGGCCAATCCATACTCGGTACTTTCTAATGGTAGAGTCACTTAAATGGATAGCTCTTATGGCTCGCTGCTGTAGAGAATCTTCAACCAAAGAGCCGTTGTTCTATAAAGGCTCAACCTTGACTTAGAAATGTTGTTGTCGGGCGCAGAAAAACAATAGTGAAGGTCGGTTACAAAGCAGCAAACAATATATGAAGAAGAGTGCGTATGCACTTTCGATGACTTCTGCATTGAAACCACCATGAAAGAATGTAGTATTTGGAGACAATTAGATTGCAGTTATGATCTGCACTCAAATTGAATACTTTCAAATACAAAGAGAATATAGTGTACATCAAACACTATTTGAATTATTTAACAATTTTCACTCATACAGAGGTAGAGCCAGATTGTGAAATATCTGTGACATCCATTGAGAACAATGGCATCAAATGGTATAATACTTAATATGTATACCCATCTAACCCACCTCATGCACAAAAATATGATTTTTTAATCAGTACTACGTTAGTCTTCCATACAACACGCTAGTTCCCCTAAGATGCCTTCACGTATGGCCATATAACTTTTACTAAGTACTCACAACTTACAGAAAATATGAAGTGCCTACTCGGTAAGACTCTGTGCTGTTTTTTTTTTTTTTTTCATTTCAGATCATCTTTGCAAGAATATAACAATTTACTGGGGTAAAGCAAGCATTTATCCCAATAATTCCGAACGTATCGAAGCAACACTAAATTTGAGAAGAAAAAAGTTTTTTTCTATTCATCAGGTGCAAAATTATTTTAGAATAAATCAGGAAGAGGCCACACGTCAACCCATTAGACCCATGTTCAAATCTAAGTTGAGGGCACTACTCCACATAAATAATGACAAATGGTGTCAGAAGTGGGATCTTCGGCAGTTTATATCTTTTGTTTTTGCCTTTTTTTTTGTGCCCTTGTGTGCATTATCCTTTCCATTCTTTGTTACTGAGCTAATGTGTGGAAAAATTTCCCTTGTGGATCAATAAAGTTTGTCTAAGTCTAAGTCTAGTCATTCATGCAGTTACCATTGGGGACAGGTTACTCTCGTAGTCAATGTAAAGCATTTTAAACCCAATCAACCGAGTTTGAAATCTGGGTAAAGGGTAATCCTCCACAAAATTTCATTACAAATGGTGTCAAAGGTGGTACCGTCACCAGTGAAGCCATCCATGCAGCTCCCACTTGGGACAGGTTACTCTTGCAGTCAGTGTAAATGTTTTCCAACGCAATCAACCTCGGTTGGAATCTGAGTAGAAAGTACTACTCCACAGAATTCATGACAAATGGTGTCAGAAGTGGGATTGTCAGCAGTGAAATCATCCATGCAGTTACCACTTGAGATAGGTTACTCTTGTGTTTAGTGTAAAAAAAAAATCAACCCAATCAATGTAGGTTGAAATCTGGGTAAAAGTTACTATTCCGCAGAATAATGCTCAATTGGTGACAGAAGTAGGATCGTCAGCAGTGAAACCATTTAGGATAAGTTACTGTTGAGATCAGTGTAAATATTTTTTAACCCTATTAACCTGTTAAAATCTGGGAAAAGGGTACTACACCACAGAATGTATAACAAATGTCAGAAGTGGCATCGTCAGCAGTGAACCCATCCATGGATACTTGGCATAGGTTGCTAATAAGGATTGGTTAAGATTTGCGTGAATGTTTTTTTTTTTTTTTTTTAACCCAATCAACCGACGATTGAAATCTGGGTAAATGGTACTACGCCACGGTGTTTGCTACAAAATAGGATCGCCAGTCGTAAACATTTAAACATTTACTGGGCAAAAGCAAACATTTATCCAGATATCTACTAATATACACATATATATATACATACATACATACATACATACATATATTGTGTGTAGCTCAAGCAAAAATAAGGGCAGAGCATCACTATAAATACTAAAAAATGTCATCTGTTTTTGTTATCAATGTGATGCAGGGTATATTTTTAAATTAAATCAGAAAGTTACCACACGTCTAACTTCACTACTTAAATAAAGTAGATATAAAGAAAGTTGCCTTGATGTCACATTGCATTTAGGACGTTTAAGGGCTAATTCCTCCACAGTGGCGACAGGCTGCTGTTTGTGTACATATGGAGCAGATTCTGCTGATGTTATTTTTGGCTACGCTTCACGAAGGAATCATTAAAATGCAAAGTTAATGATCAAAACCGTACTTGGATTGGCGTTTAAAGTAGCACTGTTCAGTGCTGTAGTTAGGCAAACTTATAAGGAATATAAAGATGCTGTTTCTGTATCCTATATATCCTTTTAAGTAACTGATAGAGACACGTTTTGAGGAAGAAAAAGCTCCTTGTTCCCTAACTTCATAATTGTTTTGGACACTGCCTGACAGATTGCTTCTGTGGGGATCGCAAGGGTAATCAGCTCTTCCAAAGCGCTAAATAAATACATGAATTCCTACAGTACAGTAGTAGTAAATTTTAATATTAAAGCAACAATAGTGGCAGCGGTATAGCAACCAAATGTGACGGATTTCTGTAGTCTAATCCTTCTTAAGTGTAATGCTCTTGGGGTTGTTCTTTGGAATGCAACTTGAATGGTTTGCCAGTTCCTTCAAGTCTAAAAAGAAACATCTTTTTTTTTTACTCAGTAAGAACAAAAATAAATTCATGGGATTACATTTAGCCTTTTATCCTGCTTATTTGTGTTTTAAATTAAGTTCAGAAACAAGGCAGTTAACCAACGTAAAGTTGTAAAAATCACTGCGCAGCAATGTTAAATAATCTAAATTCTGTAAGATAATATTCATTGCAAACATATCTGTTCTAAGCTCACGTGTATTGGAAGCTTCCAAGTACTAATAGATAATATTCTTCTCAGAAAGAAACTGCAACCAGAGTTTTGAAACCACTCTTTTGCCCTGTTCAGCAGAGTCTCCATGAAAGCAAGATGTACAATGGATCAGTCCCTCTTTCCGGCATGTACTGTATATGACCAGAAAGACCTTCAAATAGTCTCAGAAGGAAAGATAAAGCAAAATACTCCAGACAGCCCATTGTTTTGCCAGAATAGACAAAGCAGCAGCATCCTACAAAGAATTGCCACATATTTCATAAACTGTGCTTGTTAATCGAAGTGTGCTTGTAAAAGTGGCCAAGAAAAATAAAATGTTTTTATTTATCCTTTACTGACGACAGATAATCTCCTAAGGAACAGTGATAAATCTTGTTTATACATTTTGGTGCTAAAACCTTTGTTAATAACAAGGTTAAACCTCTTTTGTTTCTATATTAGGGAGTTATTAGTGCTGCTTGTGCACTCTTTCATTCTCTCTAAGAGTAGGGGGGAAAAAACAAAAACTTGTCAAGTGACCTCTGCAGCGGTCACACCAATCACAAACAGCAGGATTACAGTCGCTGATAGTGACAGAGGTTGTGGTTTGTAGCTGAGCGAATTCATCAGGAAGAGTCAAGGTACATTTTATTCGTCAAGAGTCCTCCTCCAATCAAAGTCAACAGCAAGCCAATTGGTGTTGCAGGTCCCTCAGATAGTCCTATAGTCACAGGGCAAGGTCCTTATGTTCCCAGTGTCCAATGGACATTTAATGTAAACCATTTATTCCCAAGAATTGCACATAACATTTGATGTACACTCTTCAATCACAACATAACCAAGTTACACAGTGTACAGTCAAGTATTCCGAGTTACTCCTTATGTTACGACATTCCCTCATAACATGTACTGCAGTGCATCTGTTTTATCCGAACAACACAGAAAGTAGACATCTTGGTCCCCACATTGTCGTAGAAACATCCAACCTCTGGTTTTTGTTCCCAACAATGCCTGGACAATATCTATTGTACAGTCCTTGTTTAGAACCACGACTGAGCCACTTGCTGGTCATACTCTTTGTTTCTCACATTTGTAGGTAACATGTCAAGAGTACAGCCCCCGTTAAAAGTAGTGACCAAGCAATATATACTCTGCACTCGTCGTTCCCAACCCAACTCCACATTTAGTGTGCAACCCTTGTTTTCTAAGGATGACAGTGTTGGCGTTAACACACTTTTTGTATCTTTTTACGCATTGAAATCAGAAAGGACGCGCTTTTTCAGAAGTCCGCACGTCCCCCTGAGCCACTTTTCAGCAAATGACTCACTTATGAAGATGGAAAGATGTTTTGCACGCCATTTATATTGGCTAATATAAAGAACACCTTTACGACCGGGTGCACTGATTTTCAACGATCCAGCCTCACCAGGCACCAGGAAACATCATGTTACATCCTGCTTGTCGGTCTGTGGTCGAGGAGCGCAGGGGAGACGTTTCCTCCAGGGCCTATATATTGTCGAGTGTAACACCATCCACTTTACCCGGCGGTGGGTCTCTACAGTTTCGCTCTTTGGTCGGAATGACTAGTCGATTTGTAACAACTCTTTATTTATGTTTTTCACAAAGCCAAGCGGACATGCACAATGCTATTAACACTCCTGAACATGCTAGCACTCCCTCTACTAATTTGCCCATTCACTTACACATGTCACTCACCCCACGTACCGCCATTCTTAAAGGGGAACACATAGCTTATGGCCATCACAAAGCCAGAGATGAAATGCTAGAGGCATTGAGTGCCACTGTATTAAATGACATTGAAACTAACTTGCAAAATTCTAAGTTTGTTGGCATTATTTGCCATTAAAGTGTAGATGTGGCAGTTTTTAAATGACTGATGATCTACATACAAGTGAGAATAATCAATTAAATGTGTCATATGCATGTATGCCCTGGCACAACGATTATCGTCATTTCATAACCGAAGCAAAACACTTTTTACACTTTTATACTGAAATAAATACACCTACAATGTATTAAATAAAAATATAGTAAAAATACAGGCAGTGGTAAAGTTTAGATCCAGGAAGGGAAGAAGAAAGTTAATGGATATTTATAACTGAATACATTTACATATACATAAAAACTTGATTTCTTCTGTATTTTTTTTAATGAATTAACTAAGGTTTATGACAACCTTTTTCCAAAACACGATATAGAATGTGAGATACAACAGGATAATGCATAAATATAACATTTGTTTTCAAAACGGTTACAAAAAGGTGGGACCCCAACAATGTACTGTGGGACCCCATTTTAATGACCTGATGGGGTCTCTGGGACCCCATTTTGAAAATTCCTAGCGCCAACACTGGATGACTGGGATATATGTAGTACACACTCCTTGATTCCGTGATTCAGCGTGCCGGATGCCAGCTTGAGTGGCTGTGCGGTAGTATGTGCGTAAACCTTACCCGCTACCGTCTTAAAGATCCACATTGGACAACATGCGGACAGTTCGGACTTTTTACTTCTCAATCTACAGACACAAATTTGATCCCTGGACAGTGTGAAGGGAGCAGATCAAGAAGCAACAATAAGTGTAAACTTTTTGTTTCCAACAGCAGCACACATAATTTATCGTACACCCGTTTTTTTTTTAGGTTTTGTCTTTATCAATCAACAGCCAATACTTGAAAAGCAACAAGCCGTATGAATGGTTAGCAGTGAAATAAATGATACAGGGAACGTGCTACCTCACTGTCCAGTAATGTTGGCTTGCTATAGGTGGATTAACCAAGGTCCTCAACTGAGTGCTACAGATTGTCAGGATTTAGAGATTTGGTGGAGAGGGATTGACTGTAGTGCGTGTAGATCGGGGGTGGAGATTGAGAGCAGATGGCTGTGATTTGGGAACGATTATCCAGCGGGTATTGTCACTGATCTCCATCATCCTGTTTCAATTTCTCAGGAAGTGCAGCTCATCTCAGACAGAGGATCCAGCTGCTCCAATCCCTGGCAATGGACCCGGTTAATGGCAAGTATTAATGATACCTCGTCTCTTACTTCTACAGAGTCTTTACCCTCTCCCTGACCAGTAGTACCAACTTTGCCAGTTACTGACAAACTTTATAGTTATTACTCCTTAAGAATCTGCAGATAGAAGAGGGAAATAACTTAAACCTGCAGCAAGCAGTGCCTGTTGGAAGGCTAACAATATTGGTCTAAACCATCTGTCATGAGGGCATTTCAGGGCCCAGAGAAGTCCATTAACAGACAGTTTCTTATCACGTGTGCCTGTTTGTATAAAGCCTCAGTCTCAACATGGTCAACCAATCTTTCTCAGAAGTTGCATTTAAAACAAGGTTAATCCAGATGCTGTGTGAAAGAGGACACATTAATCTCAGTTAAGAGCTCCAGAATGTTAACTTGGGACACTTTAAGAGATGCACACATGCAGTTTCACATGGACACTATGGGGTATAAATGCTTTTTCCAAAACATGCAAAAGGAAAATATTTTTTTTCCAATTTTGTTCCACTCATGTGGGATTACTTTTAAAAGATGACACTTTCTTCACTTCTCAATTATTTGTGCATATGAACGTGCTGAAGCACAAATTCACTGAACGTGAGTGCTCATGTTTTATAGGAAGTGTAGGACTTTGAGCACTTGGTGTAATTTGCGTAGAGGCCATTCAGACGTAGCCGCACGTGTTACAGCAACACACTGCAACAGATTCCAGTCGGAAAATAAGTCACACTTAAATGCAAATGGTGGTAGTCTACAAACAGAATCCTCAATATAATTAAGAAAACATATTCACAGTTTTTATTCCCGGCTTTGATATGGTGTATAAGTCTGTGATGCTATAGCGCTAAAGTTATTTATTTGGACTTTATATCTTTGGAGGCTGGGTTGTATTGTCTGGTAAATAATATATTTAATATAAATAACTGAGGATCTTAATATAAAATGAATAAAATGCATCTGGACTTGATCTTTGAAGGAACTATTCCTCAGACTTCTGTGACAGAGGGTGTTAGAAGTGGGACAGTCCGCAATGAAGTCTTCCATGCTGTGCCAATTTGGAATCACCCTTAGGACAGATTATCCTTATATGAATGTTATAGAGGCATGTTCATATATAGGTTGAGAATACTAATCGTCAGAGTTCACTACAAATGGTGTCAGAGGTTGGCTCAAAATCATCCATGAAATTCTCACTTGCAATCACACTTGATATCACTCGATACAGCTTTTTCAAACCAACATAACCATGATCAAATCTATATTGAGAGTGCTCATTGTCAGTGTTAACATACAATGGTATCAGAAGAGAGATTTCCAGCAGTGAAGTCAGTTGAAGTCGTTCTAAGGGCCACTTTTCCAGAAAGCTAAGGACCAGGGACCACACTTCTCCCTTAACTAATATTTTTATTTTGAGAACAAGCATCATTTGCATACATTTGTCACCCATTTTAGAAAAAATAATCCTGTGTTGCAAAATACAAGTTTTTACTGCAGTGGACTATGACCTTTGGGGGGTTAAAATGTCATTGGAAGGATCAGCCAATGTGTTTACAGTGGTCCATGTTCCTCAATTCAACAGGAGTGAGCGAGATTTCTTAACAAATCTGCTTCAAAAAAGTCAGTTTCTCTTGAGTTTTGAACTGGACTCGGGTTAGGTTTAATTTCTGGGCTGGATTTGGCCCACTGTGCAGCCTGTTGAATAGCCCAGGTCTAGAAGTTTTTCAGCCCAATAAAACCAGGTTCTAATCTGGGTAGAGTTATAAGAAGTAAGAAGTGGGATGATTGGCCAATAGACCATCCATAGAAGGACTCTGGGGTCAAGTAACCTTGTTCTCTGGTGTCTTAGTTTTTTGTTCAATACATCGGTAAGGTTTTTATCCAGGTCCATTATGGCAGCCAGATATTATAGCCCCATATATTCCAGATTCAAGATTCGAGATTGTTTATTGTCATATGCACAGTTAGACAGTTTGCCGTACAATGAAAATCTTACTTTGCTAGTCCACCTTTCAACAAGCCACACGGTACTTAGCTAAAAATAAAAAATAAAAAATACAAATGTATATACAAGGCACAGTAAGTAACATAATAGTATTGCACATTCTGATTGACAGTCAACAGTATAAATATGGAGGTGACCTTGGCATTTATACTGTTGATTGTCAATCAGAATGTATCATATCAGAATATTTCATAGTCCTGTTAACGGACCCTGCAAATGATTCATTATTCAGTCTGACTCTTGAGACACTTGTACGGCGAGCATCTCGTCAATTTATCTTCACATTGCAAACAAGACTTGCAAATCTCACTCTAAATCGTTTATCAGGTGAGCAGATGCTTCAATTTATAAACCACCGGCAGCTTATTGTATTAGATCACGTCTTATCGTCACAATGAGATTATACCCCAAGTGAACGATGAAGGTGAAATTAAAAAGTGAAGTGAAGCTACATGTGTCACCTTGCCTCCAGTGTCTCTCTCGCCAGGTTCAGCAGGTGCAGAACTGTGTGACATTGATACTCTGTGGATTGGTGGAGTGTGAGTCAGCTTCCCACCTCAACACAGACCCCCTCTTACCATTTCATGCTTGTTCATCACCTCTGGGGAGTGATGAGTGCGCGCGTTTCCGGGTGATAGGTCATCCACAAACACAAAAGATCTGAATTTAGAGCGAGCTGCATCTTTTTAAAATTGAGTTATGATAAAATTGGTTAAATGCAATGCCCACAATTTAAATACAAAATCACTGTGGTTGATGACATGTAGTGTGTCGTTTTACAATTTAAATTGTCTGCCATGACTTTGATTATCAAGACTTGCTTTTTATTATTAGTTAAGTATTTTTTTTTCAGAAGTTTCAAAAGTTTGTGCTACTTCAATGTCAGTTTGTTGGAGAAATGCCGAACCGCTCTGCTTGTGCACATATTGCTCTGAATGCCTTAACAAATTGTTTCAATGTCAACAACACAATTTCTTCCATACTGACGACTTTAAGTAGGCATGATTACGTGCTAAAAGCTTAGGTGCCTTTTGTTCTTTAGATTTAGTGGAGTGCATGCCGCCTGTGCTCAGCTTTTACAATGAGACAAAAAGGACAAGAACATTTCAAGCTGCTTTAATGGCTGACAATACGCTTCAAGGACACCTCAACGCTTTATACGTATTCCGATAAATAACATCAGCAGTGAAGCCAACCAACCCATTCCCAGTTGGAATTACCTTTCGATAGGCTACCTTTGTGGTCAGGCTTGATGTGTTCCAGCTCAATAGACCAAGGTTCAAATATTGGCACAGAGTATAAGTCTTTACAGTCTATAAGAAATGGTGTCAGAAGTGGGATTGTCAGCAGTGAATAGTTAATGTCTAATCGGTGTCTAAAGTGGGATGATTTGAGTCCATCCAATGTGTATTAAGTATAAACCCGAGCAAAAAGGGATGCAATACTACTTTATAATATGTTGTCTTAATGCTAAACAAAATATACATGTTTAACCAAAGTTAGTATGCATATATACTGTTGTGGTCAAACGTTTGCATACACTTGTGAAGGACAATGTTGTGGCTGTCTTGTGTTTCCAATCATTTCTACAACTCTTATTTTTTTGTGATAGAGTGATTGGAGCACATACTTGTTGGTCACAAAAAACATTCATGAAGTTTGGGTCTTTTATAATTTTATTATGGGTCTACTGAAAATGTGACTAAATCTGCTGGGTCAAAAGTATACATACAGCAATGTTAATATTTGTTTACATGTCCCTTGGCAAGTTTCACTGCAATAAGGCACTTTTGATAGCCATCCACAAGCTTCTGGCAAACTGCTGGTTGAATTTTTGACCACTCCTCTTCACAATATGTGTTGGTTTTTTGACATGGACTTGTTTCTTCAGCATTGCCCACATGTTTAAGTCAGGACTATGGGAAGGCCATTCTAAAACCTTAATTGTAGCCTGATTTAGCCATTTCTTTACCACTTTTGACGTGTGTTTGGGGTCATTGTCCTGTTGGAACACACAACTGCGCCCAAGACCCAACCTCCGGGCTGATGATTTTAGGTTGTCCTGAAGAATTTGGAGGTAATCCTCCTATTTTAGAGTGTCCGCCCTGAGATCGGTAGGTTGCGAGTTCAAACTGAGTCATACCAAAGACTATAAAAATGGGACCCATTACCTCCCTGCTTGGCACTCAGCATCAAGGGTTGGAATTGGGGGTTAAATCACCAAAAATCACTCCTGGGCACGGCTACCGCTGATGCTCACTGCTTCTCACTGCTCCCCTCACCTCCCAGGGGGTGATCAAGGGTGATGGGTCAAATGCAGATAATAATTTTGCCACACCTAGTGTGTGTGTGACAATCATTGGTACTTCAGCTTTTTAACTTAACTTTTTCATTGTCCTATTTACTCTCTGTAAAGCACCAGTTCCATTGGCAGCAAAACAGGCCCAGAGCATAATACTACCACCACCATGCTTGACGGTAGACATTGTGTAATTGGGAATAAAGGCCTCATCTTTTCTCCTCCAAACATATTGCTGGGTATTGAGGCCAAACAGCTCAATTGGACATCACATGAACAATGATAAGACCTTCTGGAGGAAAGTTATGTGGTCAGATGAAACAAAAATGCTGTATGTATACTTTTGACCCAGCAGATTTGGTCACATTTTCAGTTGACCCATGATAAATTCATAAAAGAACCAAAATTCATGAATGTTTTTTGTGACCAACAAGTATGTGCTCCAATCACTCTATCACACAAAAATAAGAGTTGTAGAAATTATTGGAAACTCAAGACAGCCATGACATTATGTTCTTTACAAGTGTATGTAAACTTTTGACCACGACTGTATGTATCCTGTATACAAGTGAGGGCTCACCCTGTGATGAATATAGTATTTACTTTATGGAGAAAACATTTTTGGCTGGTGCCTTGGGAGCTAATTGAGTGCTCCGACAATGCAATGCTTGGCTGGTTCACATTCACACAAGGGTAGGAAATTCAATTTTTGTTGCAGGTTGACAGCACACAAGGCCAAATTTAAGCGGCGGGGGGAGGCATGGCAGGATTTAAGAGTTTTAAGCTGGATCTATGTCTTGCTCAGTTGGTAATGTTTTCAAACACAGGTGCAAATGTCTTGTTTTATTGACCAGCGAAAGTGTGGAAGCTCTACTACTGTTACGGCTACATTAGAATGGTCTAGAAAAGACAAAGCTAGCTACATTTCAATTAAAATGGTCCACATTGGAACATGTCTTATCAAACATGAGTCATTTTCCTTTATTTTAGTTTTATTAAACATAGTTTAGCCCTATTTTAAAGCACTTAAAGGGGAACATTATCACCAGACCTATGTAAGCGTCAATATATACCTTGATGTTGCAGAAAAAAGACCATATATTTTTTTAACCGATTTCCGAACTCTAAATGGGTGAATTTTGGCGAATTAAACGCCTTTCTATTATTCGCTCTCTGAGTGATGACGCCACGTTGTGACGTCACATTGGGAAGCAATCCGCCATTTTCTCAAACACATTACAAACACCGAGTCAAATCAGCTCTGTTATTTTCCGTTTTTTCGACTGTTTTCCGTACCTTGGAGACATCATGCCTCGTCGGTGTGTTGTCGGTGGGTGTAACAACACGAACAGGGACGGATTCAAGTTGCACCAGTGGCCCAAAGATGCGAAAGTGGCAAGAAATTGGACGTTTGTTCCGCACACTTTACCGACGAAAGCTATGCTACGACAGGGATGGCAAGAATGTGTGGATATCCTGCGACACTCAAAGCAGATGCATTTCCAACTGGACTGGACAGATCAGCTTTCAGGAAAACAGAGCGGATGAGGGTATGTCTACAGAATATATTAATTGATGAAAACTGGGCTGTCTGCATTCTCAAAGTGCATGTTGTTGCCAAATGTATTTCATATGCTGTGAACCTAGTTCATAGTTGTTAGTTTTCTTTAATGCCAAACAAACACATACCAATCGTTGGTTAGAAGGCGATCGCCAAATTCGTCCTCGCTTTCTCCCGTATCGCTGGCTGTCGTGTCGTTTTCGTCGTTTTCGCTTGCATACAGTTCAAACCGATATGTCTCAATAGCTTCAGTTTCTTCTTCAATTTTGTTTTCGCTACCTGCCTCCACACTACAACCATCCGTTTCAATACATGCGTAATCTGTTGAAACGCTTAAGCCGCTGAAATCCGAGTCTGAATCCGAGCTAATGTCGCTATACCTTGCTGTTCTATCCACCATGTTTGTTTGTATTGGCATCACTATGTGACGTCACAGGAAAATGGACGGGTGTATATAACGATGGTTAAAATCAGGCACTTTGAAGCTTTTTTTAGGGATATTGTGTGATGGGTAAAATTTTGAAAAAAACTTCAAAAAATAAAATAAGCCACTGGGAACTGATTTTTAATGGTTTTAACCCTTCTGAAATTGTGATAATGTTCCCCTTTAAAACATTGCCTCTGTAGTTAAATACAGTTTGTATGATGGCCACACACTGACTGCTATCCAGTTATCACAGGATACTGCAAAATTCAGGCTTTTGGGAGTTTTTTGCCATTAGTGACCAATATTACATTACCACCAAGGCCATAACCATCTGAATAATAGAGAGCACACAGAAAAAAACACTGTAAATGGCTAAAGGAAGTAACTTTTAATCAGTAATGATGGCAACATCAGGACCTCTAAGCACTGTAAATTAATAAAATAAGTAAATAACAGGAAAACAAACATACTTCTAAGTTAAATGAGGTGAAGAAGGAAGCCACTCACTGTCTCAATGAAGGACTTTTACGAAACACATCTCATATTCTCAAGATGCTTCTCGCCTTTGCGTGAGTGTGCATCTTTGTCCGTGTGTTACTGATTAGCGTAATAAAGCGCCCGTCTTGTTGTGACTTGACCTTTCGCTCCTCTGTCCACCGAACAGCGACTTCCCTGTACTTAAGGACCAACTCATTTGCAAGCTCCTGTTGTCTAATTGGACGTATAATTAATTCCCTTACCTTGAGCTAATTGGAAAGATTTCTAATTAAACTTCTAAATGCTAAGTTCTCAAGGCGCGATTGTAAGACAACTGCACACTGATTAATTTGTGCTATCCGAGCTATTGCCAATTACATCCAGGTGGTGTCCAATTAAAGTCTTGCTTATATTTGCTTTGTCACTGCATTAAACACGGAATTGAACATTTTGATATGCAAAAATTACAATGCATTTAACCAGTTAATATTATTTTAACCCCCATTAATCACAACTATTTGGTGTTTCTTCTTCAAAAAAAATCATATTAAAATAATAGCAATAATAAGTATTTTTTTCTTTTCATTTATCTTTAGGTTTAATACTGCCTGGGCTTTGCACTCTTAAGTGCTGCACGGTTGTTTACTTTTGTATGTGGCATTACTGAATAAGTAGAAACATCACGCAGGGAAGCATGCGGCTACGGCTGAAAGTGGAATTTGCGTGACGGCTGTGGAGATGTTTTTATAGAGTCACTCATGTCGGCTTTAGTGATTTTTATTTTTATTTTATTGCCACTCATACAGGCAGAGGCTTAGACGTTTTGATTTTGTTTTTGATACTTGAACGTGAAGTGTTTTGCCGCACTGGTATAAAAGACTTGGTTATTGCATTGAATATGTTTACAACAGCTGAAAGAAATCTAAACATTGGGGGAAAATAAAAGGAGCTCTCATATTCAAAAGCCACTTCCACCATATGACCCCCTCCCGCTGCATGTCTGCACTTTGTATGATGCAGCATGTGTGTGTGTGTGTGTGTGTTTGTGAGTGTGTATCGCAAACGGCAGAGGGTCGCAGCTTGTGCCACTGGACCAAACCTTGACCCAGCAACAGCATTTGGGTCGGTCGCAGTCATAGAGGATTGCTCTTTATGCCTGTCTTGATGATCCAGCTTAGACCAGAGTCAATGGCCCAAAGACAACTGAAGAGCCAACACTTACAAGCCCAAGTGTGTTCACACGCACATTCGGTACGGCTGCTTCAATTAAAGAAACACATATTGCCATTAGATTAGATGTTTGATTACGTTTATTATTTGTGTTGTGTCAACTACATCTTTCTAATAAATTTATAGTTGTTGCTGCAGAGAATGTTTGTGAGCAGATGACAGGTTACAGTTTTGGATAAAAGACTACATAGCTGGAAATGGGTCAACAACATACTTGCTAACCCTCCCGGATTTTCCGGGAGACTCCCGAAATTCAGCGCCTCTCCCGAAATTCAGGCGGAGCTGGTGGCCACGCCCCCTCCAGCTCCATGCGGACCTGAGTGACGTGTCGACAGCTTGTTTTCACATCCGCTTTCCCACAATATAAACAGCGTGCCTGCCCAATCATGTTATAACTGTAGAATGATCGAGGGCGATTTCTTGGTTTCTTATGTGGGTTTATTGTTAGGCAGTTTCATTAACGTCCTCCCAGCGCGGCAACAACACACAACAACAGCAGTCACGTTTTTGTCTACCGTAAAGCAGTTTGTCTGCCGTAAACAGCAATGTTGTGACACTCTTAAACAGGACAATACTGCCATCTACTGTACATGCATATGTGACAACATCATCTAGGGCTTTTAAAGTGCAGTGCACAACTGCTATACTATATATATATATATATATATATATATATACATATATATATATATATATATATATATATATATATGAAATACTTGAGTATTTCTTATATATATACAGCTATAACCACGCCCCCGCCCCATCCCCCGAAATCGGAGGTCTCAAGGTTGGCAAGTATGGTCAGCAATAGCATTTATATCTTTAAATTTAAACAAATATTTACTTAAACTCAAAATGTTATTATGATTGTAATTTTTTTTATCTACATATAAGATTGGCAAAACAATAACATTCAATAGCATATATGATATGATAACTATGAAATATATATTGTTTTTATTAGAGAGATAAGAAAATTGATTATAAATTATTATGTATTACTTTGATTAACATCATTATTGATATTTGTATTGCTGATATGTAGTATAATATGTTAAATTAAATATGTATATTTATATTAATAAATATTATTTTATTACACAATAGTTACTGTTCTAGTTACATTTTAATATCATAAAATAGTACAAGTAATATCAATAGTTATATAAACAATAGTAATAATAGTAGTATTTTAGTAGTAGTGGTGTATATTAGTAATACTACCAATGGCAACATTAATAATAGACAGAATAATAGTGAAAACATCTACGTAAATAATAATTAGCAGTAGTAGTATATATTGAAATTATTAAAAATTATATATATATATACATGTTAATAATGATCTATAAATAATCACATATGACAACATTTACACTATATTAGTAGTACCATTACACAGCTAATTAGTAATATTATTGTATGATGTATAGTACAAATACTGATAGTAATTTCAATATAATCTGTATAATATACATCTTATAGATGTTTTATTATGATATAAAGTATTATCATCACTACAGTACTCTCGGTTGTTTGCTGCCTCTTAGTATTGTTGACTGATGTTGACAAATAAAAGCCACAGAGAGTCGTGTGTGTGTGTGTGTGTGGAGGAAGACAAAAACAAGGGTGTGCTTTAAAGGCGGGGGTTACAAGACTCCCGAGACCACCCGCAGATGTCTCATTGTCATCAACATGGAGGCTCGCTTTTGATGAAAGTCCTCCTTCTGCCCCCACTGTTTGCTCTCATGTACGGGAGCAACAACGTCCTGCTTCCCAGCCCGATTAGAAGACCTGCTGATTATTTTCTTCTATTCCCTTTGAAAGCAACACATCTTACAAAAGTCATATTTTCACCAACATACATACATACATACACACACACACACACACACATATATATATATATATATATATATATATATATATATATATATATATATATATATATATATATATATATATATATATATATATATATTTTTTTTTTTTTTTTTTTTTTTTTTTCTAAAGATGGACTACTTTGAACCTATTAGGTACGCTATTTTGTTCCGTCACGGTAATTATTCACAAGGCTAAGCGCAGGTTTAAAAATTTGCATGAAAACGTGAGGGAGGGAGCAGAGTTTTACTTTGTGCTTGATAAGAGAGAAATTAGCTGGTAGGCATCACAGCGCTGTGCTCAACTCAGTGTCCCGCTTAATGACTCTTAATTCTGTGAGCGCCTTTTCTCCCTACTGCGATGCTGCGCAATTATCATTTAATGCTAGAGGTGCTATACAGGCAGCTCCTGCCTAGCAGAGAGACAATGGAGCTTGTACAGGTGATGATCATTTCAGTATGGAGGAGGACACTTGTGGGAGGACAATCTTCATTTTTCCCTACAAACCGTTTTTTACCGGTGACATTACTGGGACAACTCCCCATCTTTTGTCTTATTGATGTCATGCGGGAATGTGTCTTGGCTGCTAATGATCTTGCCCTTCTGGTATCGCATCGAGTCGTTTTTTTTGTTGTTGGTTATTTTACAGCATTATAAAGCAAAGTCGGGCAAATCAGTGCTCCGAGCTTGCCTTGACTAAGGAACACATATGTTTGTGATCATCCACTATTTAAAAGCCTTGACATAAAAACAGTGGGATCCCTATGGGTTTAATTGATATTGTCACTATCATAAAACCTTCATTATCATTTTTAAATCAACATTGTATTTTTCTTAACAGTCAAGTTAAGTACTGTCGATATCAAGACAAACAAGCAATGAACAGTCTTAAAGGGGAACTTGTCACGGCCCGGGCGCATTGCAATGCGCACTTGTCTGTGCGCTCTGCTGATTGCACCTCCAAGAGCGCACCTGCGCCCGCCACTCCTGCAGAAGCTGCAATCAATCGCCAGCAATCAACGCACCTGAAGCCGATGATGAGACCTGCCTTCTTAAGCCGGCACAACCTGCTATCCGGGGCCAGAACATAGAGATCTGTTCCTGTACAGTAAGCCAAAATTATCCACGCTAGATGCATACTCTCTCTCTGTTTTTCTCCCTCTTCGTGTTGATTGGTCCCCTGTCCCCCTTGTCGTTTCTTGCAGAAACCATTCGTTCCCGCGTGACGAGAGGTGTGTCTCGTCTCCCCTGTGTTCCCCTCTGGTTCTCTGGCTGCCCCATTTGGATCTCAACCTGCCTTCTGGTCACAGACTTTCGACGCCTCGCTATCGCCCCCAACTTCCTGCCTGCTCACGGACCTCCAAGTTTGTCTTGTTGGCAGCGTGCTCTCAAATTCAAACCAGTGTGAATCTCTTTAAAGGGGAACATTATCACAATGTCAGAATTGTTAAAACCATTAAAAATCAGTTCCCAGTGGCTTATTATATTTTTCAAAGTTTTTTTCAAAATTTTACCCATCACGCAATATCCCTAAAAAAAGCTTCAAAGTGCCTGATTTTAACCACCCGTCCATTTTCCTGTGACGTCACATAGTGAAGCCAACACAAACAAACATGGCGGACAGAACAGCAAGCTATAGCGACATTAGCTCGGATTCAGACTTGGATTTCAGCGGCTTAAGCGATTCAACAGATTACGCATGTATTGAAACGGATGGTTGTAGTGTGGAGGCAGGTAGCGAAAACGAAATTGAAGAAGAAACTGAAGCTATTGAGCCATATCGGTTTGAACCGTATGTAAGCGAAACCGAAGAAAACGACACGACAGCCAGCGACATGGGAGAAAGCGAGGACAAATTCGGCGATCGCCTTCTAACCAACGATTGGTAAGAGTTTGTTTGGCATTAAAGGAAACAACTATGAACTAGGTTTACATCATATGAAATACATTTGGCAACAACATGCACTTTGAGAGTGCAGACAGCCCAATTTTCATCAATTAATATATTCTGCAGACATACCCTCATGTCAGCAGGCCAGGGAAGCTAGGGTCGATATTATTCTCTTGATCATCTTGGGACGGTGTGAGCCAAGACATCCAGGGGGGTTTAGCTCGCTCGTCTGCGGGAACAAACTACTTGCCGTGCTAGCGAGGTCCTTTGTCCCTGAATTGCTCACACACTCCGGCAGATTCAATGGGGGTCTGGCGGCAGATTTATTTGACTTTATCGTTGGAAATGCATCTGCTTTGAGTGTCGCAGGATATCCACACATTCTTGCCATCTCTGTCGTAGCATAGCTTTCGTCGGTAAAGTGTGCGGAACAAACGTCCAATTTCTTGCCACTTTCGCATCTTTGGGCCACTGGTGCAACTTGAATCCGTCCCTGTTCGTGTTGTTACACCCTCCGACAACACACTGACGAGGCATGATGTCTCCAAGGTACGGAAAACAGTTGAAAAAACGGAAAATAACAGAGCTGTTTTGACCTGGTGTTTGAGAAAATGGCGGATTGCTTCCCGATGCGACGTCACGTTGTGACGTCATCGCTCCGAGAGCGAATATGTAATTCGCCAAAATTCACCCATTTAGAGTTCGGAAATCGGTTAAAAAAATATACGGTCTTTTTTCTGCAACATCAAGGTATATATTGACGCTTACATAAGTCTGGTGATAATGTTCCCCTTCAAGCAATCTTTCACATGAGAACACGTTTATAGCCATGTAAACACAGCTCATCAGCCAATCGTCGATCTGTTAAAAAAGGCAAATGTTGGCCCTGGACCCAATCCCATGATCGGGAAAATTCCGCTGATGTTCCTCAATACTTACTGCAGGCATGGCTTGCAGCACATTTGAGGTAAACGTCCACGGTGTTAATATGGCGGACAGAGTCTGCGCTGCCTTAACTCTGCATCTCTCCGCCTTAAGATACGTCTTTGCCATCAGTCAGTTTGTCATGTATTCGCCTCGCTGTCACACAGGCATATGTTAGAGTTGTCCTGTCATGTTTCATTACGTGAACTTTAAGATGCCCCTGACCTGCTTTACGTCGCCGCGGGGTGAGGCAACCGTGGGTGGGCTGATGGGCCGCATGCTGGTATGCAGGGTCCCAGCATGCGTCGCATGTGGGCGGGGGGTCAGGTATAAGTGCATGCACATGTGACATGCTGCCATGTTAGTACTTACATTGGGGGTGTAACGGTACGCATATAATTTGTACCGTATATTCCAGTCCCTCTAGGATTTTATGATGTCTGCCATTGAATGTCTATACTTTCATGTCTGTTTAAAAAAACGAGTAAAACATAATTAAAGTATTTGTTCTTCCACCTTTTTGTTGGAATCCTGTGCTTTTTGAGGTTAATACTTTAAACAAAGTGCCCTGTACTTTGCAGTGGTTTGTTGGGGCAGCAGCACCAGCAAAAGGGACTTAAACCGGATTGACAAACTGATCCGGAAAGCCGGCCAAACTGGAGGCGTTTGTGTCAGTGAGGGACAGGAGGACATTGGACAAACTGCTCGCCATCATGGACAATCCTGCCCACCCACTCCACCAGACAATTGAGGGACAGCGAAGCTCATACTCACATCCAGCTGTATAATCACTCGCCATACAGCAATAGATGATAACTGTCTATTACCTGACCGCTTCTATGTTAGCGACCTCTCTTTGTTTATAATGTATATTTTCGGCTGGATCTACTCTCTATTTTATGCTGCCCTATTTTTTTTTTTTTTTTTTTTTTTGTTGCTGCAGCTGTTACATACACTGTAATATTGTACATGGTAATTGGGATTTGTTATATAATGTATATATTATATACAAATATAATATAATATCAGTATATATTATATACTGTATATATAATATGTAAATATTACATATATGTTATATTGCCACTATGGTGCATTTTTAGTCTACTTAATACCTGCATTATCCTTTCCATCCTTTGTAACTGAGCTACTTTGTGGAACAATATCCCTTGTGGATCAATGAAGTTTGTCTAAGTCTAAAGATTGATAGCAAATTCATGAAATGACAAGCTGTTTCAATGTTATTTAGAAAAACGCATGTTTTGACACAACTTCCGCAAATTTAAGAATCTTAGACTGCAAAACTCACAAACAAAGCCTTCTAAAACCTGGAGGGGCTGATATTCACAGGCGTACCGAGTACCCACATGGAACGCTTTCAGGAAGTATACAGTAACATCTTAGAGCTATAGCTAGCGATAGTGCCAAGGAGAAGCCAGAGCGTGAGAACCTTTTTCCGCCGTTAAAGCCTCTTTTTTGGGAACACTTTGCCTTTCCCGGTGAAATACATAAATGGACAAAGATGAAAGCGATGTGTCGACCTGGCTCACTTCAATAAAAAGCTTGAACTAATATTGCAGCACTTCAGCCAATAAGGAACTTTTATTGTTCAAACTTGACTGTAATGTTGCACATTAGTTAAAAAACAAATCATTATTACATATTTGTTTTTGTAATTAATGGAAAATCAAGCGCTAACAACAGTTTGCAGTTGCATTTAAGACACAATCAGTACCGTATGTTCAGGGCTATAGAGATTGCACAGGTATTTAAGTCGCACCCACCAAATTTTTGAAGAACAAAATATCTTATATATAGTGGCCGCACCGGGCTATAAGCCGCAGATATATACCGGAACAAAATATTTTGGAATTGTTTTACATACCTTAATTAAACGGTGCCTGTCACACGGCAGTAAAACGGCTGATCAAACAAAACATAAGTCATCATCATGGACCCACTAGCTGTGGAAGCTAGCTCTCTAATCAGCTAAACCAGAGGTATCAGAGTTATGGCCCGCGGGCCGACTCAGGCTCGCCAACAGGTTTCCTACGGACCCACGAGATGAGTTTGTCGAGTATAAAAATGAGCTGAAATTTTTGAATGAAAGAAACTGCTGTTCATAAATGTGTCCACTGGATGTCGCCAGAGCAATTTTTTGTGTCCCCTACCACACCATGACTTCAGAGGGGGCGGAGCTATGTCAGGATAGAGGCAACACTTCTGTGTTTGGACACTACCTACTTCTACTGCTTATTGGAGATAGTATACAAATTGATAATATGTGCATTTCATGTTGTACTTATGACTGTGGACACATTTTCTGGGCGCACATAAATATTATGTATATATGTATCCCCTTCTTACTTTACGTGTGATAAATTAAATTAGTCCAAATTCACAAGTTTTGTTGTCGACGATGCTACATATGTACAGAATAAACCACATGATGTTAGTACATCAGTTGAGGTAAATGAGTAAATTACATTAATTTCATTTTCTCATAGATTACAGATTAACACCAATGGGAGCACTTTAAAACTCTGCCAGACTCAATTCTACCTATTTGACTAATGAACATTATCACATAATTTATTCAGAATAAATAACAACTAATGAAGATAGAATACAATTGACTGCAACATGTAAAAACATGATGT